>NW_010404857.1:113935-126682 GCF_000710305.1 Buceros rhinoceros silvestris | reverse complement strand
CTCTTAGAGAGGAGTTGGTGGCTTTTCCTTCTTTCAGCATGGAGGAGGAGGAGTGGTCTGCCTGTTGGCTGTCTTTAGTGCCTGCAAATCACAAACCTAGATTGAGGTTTAGCTCCAAGGTTTAGGCTATTTCTGAGTTAGGAGGACACGTGTCTTCCAGGGAAGTCATTGTATTTTGAAAGCCTCATTATCCCTGACAACAGCACTGCAATTAGCAACGTTAATAAATACTGCACGTTACTTATGTAGCACAGTTCTGTACTGGCAGAACACGTTTTGAAAGCAGCTGTTCCTTCCTGATGTGTGGTAGTTCCGTATCGTCAGGTAAAATTCACTCAGTTGTCTATCGGGTGAACTGTCAGTAACAGGTTGCCAACCCACGTCTCTAGCAGGCGCTGCGTGCTATTGACCCTTCCACCCCGGCAGGACACGGCAGCCCGGTTGGAGGATGGTCTGCACGGGTCCTCAGGGTGCCTTTAGCCAGGGGCAGCCCTGAGGGCCATGCAGCCCCTTCAGAACAGGGCTGGTTATGGGGGAAAAGGTGGTTCCTGGAGCTAGTGCGAACCTTGGAGTTTCTGAAGAAGGACCCAGGACACTCAGACCTCAGCTTTTTAAATGCTTGTGAACCTTTGTACCTTGCTGTACACTTCAACCCCATCTGAGTGTCTGGCTCTGTGTTTCTTCAACAGCAGGAGTGTCCAGGACCACTGCCCTTTGCCCATACCCTGATAATCTGAATGTCAACAAGCATTTGTTTTCAAAACCAGTATTTACACATAGAGCTTCTCGTTTGTATGATTCCTCTTATTTTCGTTCCCCTGAATGGCTTTGTTTATAGCAGAACCCAGTGCCTACCCGTTGTCCTTGTCCTTCGCTGCTGCTAATCCTCACCTCCGACACCCCTGCAGAGCGCTGCGAGGTGTAAGTGCTGCGGGTGAGCAGACCCGGCAAGCGGAAGCAGAGTGTTTGCAAGACATTTCCTTGGTTTTTATTTAGCTTCTGCATGACATTAAATTCATCTGCAGTTCCTCACTGTGAGACTCTGCCACATCTGTATAATTTAAACCAGGAGTCTAGACTTGTGCTGTTACATGTGTTGAAATTGAGGTGGTTCCTAGAGATGGTGAGATGTTCCTATAACTAAGGATCAGGAACTGTCTCTTTTCTAAAAAGACCCACCAAAACCCCAATCCAGGTTATGAATTTTGTCCATTTTTCTGCACAGCCTCCTCCTTGTAACAGTGTCTGCACTCCTGCAGCGAGTTCTCGTGTAAACAGCTGGTTTTTGTTTGGCTGTTGTTCATCAGACAACACAAACTCCACGTTTTGGAGGGCAGCATCTCCTCCACGTGCCTGAGTTACACCCCAGGTGTCTTTTAGGTCCTGCCCGACATGGCACAGGGGAGCAGAGCTCACAGCGCCTGCTCCCAGCCGGCATCTCTGGGCGCTCGCAAAGGAGCAGTAAAGTGTGATTAATTCCTCATATCAAAGCCCGCACCGCTGTGTCTGTGCCTGCTGATTTTTGCATGAGATCAACTGTTTCTTGTCAGGACGAGCGGTGCTGTGGGAAAGGCAGGAGCCGAAGGGGCGCTGGTGGGGCGGGAGCAGGGCGGAGGGGCGCGAGGGCTGGGGTGCGCAGTGCTTGGTCCAGCTCCACCTTCAGGCGTTCCCATTTTCAAGATAAAGGACCCCAATGAGAAAGAAATTGTGACATTCTCCTGCGAGGCTCTGAGAGCAGAGCAACGTGATGCTGTTTGAAAATGGCTCTTGTGCTTGCTTGTAAAAATAAATAAATAAACCCGGCGACCTGAGCTGCTAGGACTGTGGCAAAATAAATCATTTTCCTGCTCTGATTTATCTGTGACTGACTTCTGTGTTAATAACGTTTCACCTCCTCTGTTTCTCCTCTTCGGCTGCACAGTCCATGGCGACTGGGGACTGGAACTCAGAGGGGGAGGCTGCGCACGCTGGAAAATGAGCATTTCCAGCACTGGCAGCTGTGGGCTTCCAAAGGGGACGTCGGAAAGGGGACGTCAGGCAGGTACCATCATTACTCAGCGTTTCAAACCAGTGTCCTGCCAGTCTTTATTCCTTAGGAGTTAAGACTGAAATACTTTATTGTCAAGATTAATTAGTTATCACAGTCCTTACGGAGCCCAACCCAGATTCCGTTTTCCTGACGGCTTCTCTGCTTGATAACCGTTAGTTTTAAGGATGTAATGACAGCGAGCTGCAGAACAAGGGTGGCTCTGGGATCGTGCAGCGTGAGCTGGGGATGGGACGGGTGTTTGAGGGCCTTTTTGATTCTGTTTGGTCTAGGTGATGTTTTCTGTGTGTTATCTTTGCTGTTAAGGTTGAACTTGCACATTATTTAGTTACAAGAGTTTAATGTGTTTACCCAAACTTTTAGACTTTAATTCAATTTATTTTTTGAACCTCATTAAGTAGATAGATGTTTCATGGGGCATTAATTATGTATTGCCTTGCTAGGTGTCTAAATACCCACACTTTTAAAAGTCCTATCCAAAAATACATTTAGTTTCTCCTGTTCCATGAATAAACCCGTGTATCCAAGTCTTCAGTTTTCTCAGCACTGTGACTTTGTGAAGAAAACTTTAAATATTTTCGTTAGTTTTCTGTTTGAGTTGCCTCGTAGGAGGATGCAAGTGTGGCACATAGAAAAGATCTGTCATTTTAATGTAATTGCTAAACATTTTCACTGCAGTGTAGTTATTAGCTGTTTGGCTTTTATTACCTTCTCTAACAATCAACTTCTACCAATGAGTCAGAGTATGGAAGAACAGCAGAAATTAGATCAGTGCCTGTCTCCTGGGGGTGCTTCCAGATCCCTGCCAGACACTTCCATCCAGCTGATGGAGAGTTTTTAAGGACCATAAAAGGAGATGTCAGAAAAAGCACTTTGAATATTTCTCTTTTTTTTAAAGATGCAAAACTTCTTCCATATCTTCTGAAAGTGAGAGATGAAGAGGTTGGTGTCTCTTTACAGAACAAAAATGCCACCAGCTCCACTTGACAGTCCCTGTCTGGTGGTTTTAAGTTTGATTTCGAGCAGTTTAGAAGGGGTTATTCCAAAGGCTGCTGAGTTAATCCACAGCTTTTCATTGGTTTCAACAGGCTGTGGATCCTCTTAAATCAAACCACCGTGACACACACAACCTTGAAAGGTTGCTGTAAATTATAGCATCACAGGGAGGAAACACTCTTACCGTAGTGTTTTATACCTGATTTATTTACCTTCTCAGGAGAGTCAGGTAAGTAGAATGACTTTCCTATGCTGAGTTGACCAAGAAATACTCCAAACTTTGAGTTGTTTTGCTCTCTGGTTACTTCTGACAATCACAGCACATGTTTTGAACCTGAGGCTTCCTGGGTCTGGGGCTCATACCTCTTACCTGATAAATTAGCTGTTGCAAAATACTGATCTGGGACAGATTTCATTCTGTTGGAGATTTTGGGCTGAGTCCACTTGTGAGCCACTGCTGTGTGTAGCACAGCTAGGGTCATGCTTCTGATTTGCTTTGTAACGCTGAAGGGGATCACGGTTGTGGTGTCCTCTCCTGGCTTCAGCAGCAGTGATGGAGTAAGTGTCTCTCCTCTTGTCCTCAGCAGTTTCCCCTCACCTTATGTCACTAGTGAGAAAATGCTTCTGAAAGGAGCACCAGGGTTCCAGGAAGAAGCTTTCAGAAGCTGTGGGTGAAGGGTCTGGAGCAGAAGTCTTGTGAGGTGCAGCTGAGGGGACTGGGCTTGTCTAGCTTGGAGATGATGATAAAGAATAGTCTAGGTCTCTGTTCCTGCTCTAGGTAAAATCTGAGGTGAGCCTTGGCTGGGAAGGAGAAAACACTTTTCTCCACCTAGTTAATGCCCACGCATGCTATAAATCAGCAAGATGGGATGTACCCTCTCCAGAGAAGGCCATGTGGCCCTTTCCCGGTCCTTGGCGACCTTCCCTATGCTGCATACAACCACAGCTCTGTTGCCTTCTGTATTTGAAGCTTCATTCAACCATCTTGGTTTTCATTTCGATGGTTCTGTGACCCTTTTGCATTAAAAGCATTAAAAATGTGGCGAATAATTTAGTTCCAAATATTTTATGGAATATAAAATAAGTTTCTATAATGTAGAGCTATTTTAGAAGGCTTATTAACATTTTATATAGTGTACAATGTATGAAAGTAATGGCCTGATTATTTATGTGGCAGCAAGATGTCCCTGAAAATTTTCATATCCATGCTGACTGTTTTAATAAGGCACTAAAAAATACTATCATCCTGTGATGCTAATGCTTTTCTCGGTAACAGTCCTCAATTATATCCATACTGCAGTTTACTTGAACACCTTCATCAAATCTTTTTTTTTAAGGTTTTAAGCAAGTAATCTTAATACCTTTAAAGGGCAACATTAAATCATATACGTATATTTTTAACGCCCACTCTTGCACAGTAAGAACTGTAGTGATATAACAGCGAATGACAGGGACGTGCTGTAGGTCTTGCTCCATGTACTAACACCACTGAGAAGCTTTATCCAATGAAATGAGGAAGCTCAGGCTTGGGCCCCTTCTGAAGGTGTATTGTGGTCAGGACATTCTTGCTGGGGGCAGTATCAGGTCGTATAAAGGCAGCCTTCTTCTCCAGCCTGGCCTGCTGGTCACGTTACATTATGGAAAGATCACGTAATTTAAACGGAAAAAAGTCTTTCTTCAGGCGTTTTCAACAACTTGGAAGCTGTTATGATGAACGTCTTTCTCCAGGCAGCAATAGGCATTTTTGTTTATTTTCTTCATAGCTGGATAAGCACCTTCCATCTGTCCAGAGGAGATAAGTGCAGATGTCTTGTTTGAAGTCTGCACACATTAACCGTGAGAAGAGCCACCTGTTAAACTGTGGAAATATGCTTAAAGTTGCCCTTATAAAAGCAGAAATCTAGTTTTTTGTGGAGGTGGATTTGTTTGACAGTGAGCAAATGAATAAATAAATAAAACCAGCATAACCCTTCCTGAAATGTAGTAGGTACTGAGAGACAACAACGAAATGATCTGGAAATGTTCTGAAAAGGATTCCTTTAAGTTCCAGCTTTAAACAGTGAGGTGGGGAAAACGTTTTGTTATGTGGGGTAGAAAAGCCATGGCTCTTATGTGGTGCTGTCAAATGAGTAGGTGCCAGGTTGTTTTCAGTGCTCAGCCTGCCTAGGACAAAAGATGAGCTATGATGTTAATCTCGTTAATGAGTACCAGGGAAAACTCAAGCAGTTTTATGTTACTGATAAAGGCAAAGTAAATTAAACACCTACAGCCAGCTCAGCTGGGAGAGGCGTCTCCTTCTGCTGTCTGTGAATAAAGGTATTGCTGGTTACTGACTGGCCTTTCCCCTTTGCCTGTGGGGTTAACCAGCGGTAAGCCTGGCTTGGCAGCATTTATATTAGGTTTAGGAAGGATATAGACTCAAAGTGAGGAAAGAAGCAAAGAATTAAGAGAGCCTTTCCTGCCCACTTGCCCGCATGGGATCATCGGGAGGAGATGGGTCTTCTCTTTAACCTGCCAGAGCAGGGGTAGAGATCCTGCCGTGAGCCGGGGTCAGGAGTGACTGCCCGGGAGGAAATGGCAAGGGTTGATTATCACTGAGAGCAAGGGGCAAGAGAACCCCAAGTCCCACTGGAGTTTTCTTCCCCTCGTCATCCACAGGGAGCAGCGAGTTCACGTGGGTACAAGGGAGACCTGACTCCAGTGGAAAACCACTTTCCCACGTGAGCACAGTTGCTGCGGTTGGTTTTATTGGTCACAATGGGGAAACCTGATGCTGGGACCAACAAATGAATACGGGAGGTGGAAATAGTTTATCTTGTTTCTTGCGTGACCCCCACGTGTTTTTAAAACTGTTTCTCAGAAATAGGGTGGAGGCAGAAATTGTCCATGTGTCCGGGAGGCACTCACCGCCAATCCGAGCGAGCGTGCTGCGCCCGACGAGGGGATGCTCGTCCCTGCCTGGAGCCCTCGATGAGAAGCAGAAGTAAGAATAACAGCCAGACTCCTCTTTTGTCACACTCGACTGTAGCTTTGTTTTGCCTCGATGTGTTACGTAAATGCTGATTGGTGCCGCTCACACCTTAGAGCGCGAGTCTAGTTCCTACAAAGCCTCCTGTTGCGCGTGGGTGATTACCGGCTTCCTGGGCTCACCCTCCTCAGCGCGATTAGCCAGCCTGCCGGGAACAAACACCAACCAAAGGCCGTCTCCCAGGCTCGGGGGCTGTGTATAAGCAAGCTGAATTAACTGCAGGCAGGCGTTTTAGCATCGGATTGAAATGACTTTTGAAATGTAACAAGCTTGTATCTGTGCCACCCATGTGCTTAAGCATTTGTCCCTTACAAAAATTATTTTTGTCTTCAAAGCCCGATCGGAAAAGCATCACCATGTAGGAGAGGTGTTTCTGCACGCGCTGAATTTTAAGTGGACTTTAACTGACGATCTTGGGGAGACCTGCCCCCGCTTCTGAAGATGGCACCGTTTAATACTGAACGGGTGGATTTAGGATCGCAGAATCCTGTTTTGTTTTGTTTTATCTTTAGGCTTTCATGTTGTATGTAGTTATATCAGTTTATACTGCTGTTTTGGGTGAAAACCTGATCCTGAAGTAACGTGAGAAGGTGCTTATTGTGAGCAAATGTGCGACTCCACTTAGGGTGCTGACCGTGAGTAACGAAGTTTGTGATAGTGATGGAAAAGAAGTGCCATTCTGCGGAGTACTTAAATGAGACAGGTAGAAGGAGAATTATTACATTTAATCTGGTATAAACAAATTTAAAGGCAGGAAATGGAGTTAGTGTGAAATACAGGTTGGTCTAATGACCTGAACCCCTCTGAGGATCAGCAGCTGACTCTCTGGATGTGGGGCGTGAGGGGAGGCGGAGCTCTGCGTGTGGGCTGTTGCGGCTGTACAAGAACTATGGAACTTCCGCACTCGCACATTTAGTACATGTTGCAAGGTTTTTGTTCAGCTGGAAATACGTGACGATCTCAGTGACTTACATGAGTGCAGTGAATTTACAGCGGCGCCCACAGCCGCGCGGGGAGGGTTCTGCAGGACATTCCCATCTCCTTTAGGATGATCGCTCTGTAGCCATTGGAGGTGTCACTGCTGCTAGAGTAATAAAACTAGAGTCCCACAAGTTGTCAATTACTTTAAAACTACCCATGGGGAAGAATTAGAAGTTATAACATTATTGGAAACGATTTTCTCTTGCTTTTCCTGTGGTGTTAACGTTCAAATGGAATCTGGAACTCTACAGGTTACACAAAACGTTTTAGCACATGCCCGTAATTTTTGGTGGCTGTAGGAGCGCTGGGTAACTCGGAGCAATCTACGTGCAGGTTTAATACCGTTTCAGAGAGCTGTTGGGCTGGCTCTCATTGCGTGACCTTCACCCGGGAGTCATCCCTCCATTTCAAATCAAACATTCTGCTTTCTGTAGCTTTCCAATAAATTAGCACAAACCGTCACAGCCGTTGAGAGCTCCTGGTCATGTTTTCGGTGGGTTTAGTATCATCTGGCTGTATACATTTCTCTTGTCAGTTAACATCTAGCTGGCTGGTTTCAATACAGTGATTCGAAGCTGGAATCTGGCTGTATAAATTTCTCCTGTCAATTGGCTGCTTTACTTGCTAGTAAATTTAGTTATTACTGGTTTTTGATGATATTTTTCCCTTTATTTCAACCATGATATTGACCATGAAGAAAAACCCAAATCAATGACTTGAAACTGCTCTGAAACGCTCAGTGGTTTTTTGGTTCAGGATGTTTGAGACCCCTTTTTGTGGACTTCAGTTATGTTTCCTGATAGACTGAGAAGTGTTTTGCCAGAAGAATTCATGTGAATGCTGGGAGCAGAAAATTAGCTTGGTGTGGCCATCTGTGATCTCTGGTGAAACACCGGGAAGCTTTATGTGTTTAGAAGTGTACATCGATTTAAAAACCCTAGTTATAAGTTAATCAGATAGCATTTCCTCTGCCTCACGTCAGCAACAGAGTAGGTGCTGAACAGCAAAACCGCAGATTTCAAACAACTGTGAGCACATATCTCCAGCAAGGAACACCCAACACTGAGACGTTTTCTCTGGCTTCATAAAATTTTCCTATTTTTCAAGCGTATTCTGTTTCTGTCGGAACTCTCACAGTTTCAGCGTGCTGCTCCATAAGGGGGCTTGATTGATTTTTATGCTAATCCTAAGTGAAAGACAGCTGTTGCACCCACCGGCTTCCATCACACTAATCCAACTCGTAAATGTCTCATGAACAGCCAGACGATTACGTTACGATTTGGAAGGGATTTCATCTCGTAGCAGGGGGTTTGCACCACGAGGGGTGGGATGGGGATCTTGCCCAGTTTCAGGTGGCTGATGAAGGAAGAAGATGTGCGCCCTGGGAGTGATGTGATGAGGGAGGGGGTGGATTTTGTCCCCCAGGCTCTTCCAAAGGAGGAGTTTCCCGATGGGGTCAGAGGGAAGAGTCCCATCGGTTTGGTTTTCCAGCTGCTGGCTGACACTGCCAACGAACGAATTTGTTTCTGTTCAAGTTGTGGTGTTGTCCCTCTTTCCCCTTTGGTGTGACAGCTGAGCCAGGGCGAGGCAGGGCACGGCCCGGGGCACCTCCACTGCCCAGCCGGGCCAAAGCTGAGCGAGCCAGCCAGTAACGGAGGAAATATTTATAGCGGCGCTTTAAATGTGATTTGTTCATGTGAATGTTGTATGGAGAGGTGGCGGTTCTGTTATTAAACACTCATAGCTGTAGGGGACAGTTTACACAGCGTTATTACACCTTGTAGTAATAAGTCAGTCCTAATCGCTCTCAAGTGAGGAATGGCAGGTTTTTTGACATATCCAGGAAAAAGCGTTACGCTGTTCATCCACCAGCAGATTATCACCATTCGTATCTTTACGAGACGTGCGGGTGTACCTCCACACACGGTCCTTTCCACGCCGTTCAATAAACCTGCATCCAAGCGAGCCCGTATTAACTGCCGAGCACAACGCTGAGCGCAGAGCTCGTGTCTTCATTTAATACATGCAACAGAATTAAATTAAACCTCAACATGAGCAGGGCAGACTTCAGTTATTAATCCTCCCATGAGCAACTATAATTATTTTTGCCAGCACTAATTTCATTTGCATACGTATTGTGAAATTGCAAATCGCAGGGAACCAAGGAGGGGTTTTGCACGTTTAGTTGAATTAAGCAGCGCTGCTGAAGCATGTTGACTGTGGTAGCTAAAGTGCTCGTTTACAGCGGGGCAAAAAGCAGCAACATGCATAAAAAGGCAAATTAACAACTTCGAGTGTTTTCTGATCTCTCAATTTTTTGCGAGAACTTTCCCAGGAAACGTTGTTGTCCTTCTGTATGGCAGGGAAATATTCTTGGTTAGTTTTCAGCAATGCAATAATTACTTTTGTGGCATTTCTTTTATTAGGTGAAGGCCTGCAGGTGAGTGAGCCTCTGTAATTGGGTGCTTTTCTGCCCAATCTTTTTCTACCAGTACCGGTATCAGTTTACTTTGAAGCCAGGTAATGTGTTTATTTCTAGCTGTAACTTGTAGGTGCTGGTGGTGGAACCTCATTGCAGCTCGTTTTGGGTGCTTTAGTGGCCCTCGTGATTTCACTGAGAAAAGACGTGGAATAAAGTTATGAATACACAGGGTGGTCTGTGGGGTCTGTGGAGCCAGAACTCCAAACCAGCTCATTCAATTTTCATGTCACAAAGTTTTGTTAAAAACGGAAGTAGCTGAAGAAAGGGGTTTCCAATTTTAATGGGAATTAGTAGTGTATGTGAAGATATAATTAAGTTTTTGATTTATCAAAGTAATGACCTGACTTTCCAGGTTTTCCCGAGAGCTCTTTTTTTTTTTAAAGCATTGAAGAATTTAACAGTTTCAATTACTGTTCTTCAGAGCACGCACTTTGGAAGGTTCAGAGCTGGGATTTATGATACCAATTCAATCTTAGGAGTTTTTAATCATAAAATTAATTCTTCATAATAGTTGTTAGCTGTGCTTCGGGCTGCCCATGACTGTAGGTGTGCTGGTTTTAGTTTTCCTTTACTCTTTGGTCTCAGACAGAAAATCAGTTGTGCAGAACTTTGTATCTCAGTGCGCGTGCTCGGTGTTCTGCACTGACACAGACCACACCACTGCCCAACAACCGACACCAGTAAAACTTCCGTTTGGGCCAGCAGCTGGGACACAGGTTTTCATTCCGATGTGTTTAGAAAGCTTCAGTCTGTGTCTCTTTGCTTTGCACATTACTGTTACGGACCTGGCTGACACAGCGCGGGGCTTTGTTGCTGGCGGTAGTTACTGCGTAAGCCAAGCAGTAAAGTACTGCTGTGAGTAAGCTCCGATGATCCTTCCTTACCTCCTTTTTCAGGACTGACTTTGGGATTAAAGTTGTCGCCACCATTTGCCTGTTTCCAGGCTGTTGGATGGGACAGCACAGGCTTTGAGTTCTCCTTAGGCTGTGGTGGGAGGAACCATTTCCATAATTTTTGCTGGGATTTGCCTGGAGAATTACCATGTGACAGATGATGGAGGAGGCAGGTTGACTAATCTCAGCTTGCCGTCACCCAGCAGCAGTGCACGGGGCTCTGTACACCGGAGCACTGGGTATTAGTTCATTTCCACTGCTCTGCAGAGAAAAAATAATTAAAACTGAGAAGAAACTTGTTGCCTTCTCCCTCACTCCTGCTCCTTCGCTGCTCATACGTGAATATGTACGCGCACGCTCTCCTGGCACTGAGGTGGTTGTAAGGGAGGGCTGGAAGGGATCGTGACTTGCCATGGGTGAGCGAAAGTAACAGCCTCTCGAAGTGTGAGAATTGGGTTTTTCCTCCCTTTTGATAGACCCTGACACTCCTATGGCTGCTGCTTCAGTTTTTCCCGATGATCTTTATTTTTGACAATCAGTCTCAGCACTTGGCTCCGTTTGCGTAGCTCAATGACCACCTAGGGAGGTTCTGAGGAGAAAAAATTGTCATGTGCTGATATGGCTGGGGTCCACTACGGCAACGCTGCTCACAAAATGCCTGCAAAGGTCCCACTGGGAGCTGTGACGCTCTGACCTTAAAAAAATGTGAAAATATGCATGTTAATAAGGGAGAAGTTGCCGAGAAGTAGGGAGGAGAATGAGGAAGCAGCAGTATCTCAACTGCACAGCTAGGAGTTTCACAAAGCTTTTCTCTTGCTCATCAGGCAGAGTGAAATAAATTGGTTTTATTAATGGAAATCACTTTTATTTCAATAAGAGAGCTCAGAAGGCAGAGGACAGGAAAAGGGAATGGTCAATATAATTTCTTCATGCACAGAATTTTAAACTCATTCCTCTTCACAAATAACAGTGAAGTAATGTTTAGTACTGCTGAAACTGAGTCAGAAATAAGTTTCATCCTCGAGGAGCTCGGTTCCTGTAGTCGTAAACCATCCGTCTGATCCGTGATAAATCGGAGTGTGTCCTCAGCACTGTACAACCTCTACAGTCAATAGCAAACTCTTCCTTCTCCCGGTTATTGGTCAGCAAGGTCTACCTGGGTTTTTTCAGTTTCTATAGTTAGCTTTCTTTAAGCTACTGAAAATATTTAACTTAGATGTCGTGTTTCTCTCTCCCTCAAAAAAATAGTGCTGCAAATTCATTTTTAATGCAAAGGGCGTAAAGGAAAAAAAGCCCAGTTCTCCCTTGTCATATCTGCCCTTTCTGTAAAGTACCATTTATCAGATTGACCCTGGGCTAGAACAGGAATTGCAGAGCAATTATTAGCAAAGTGGGTGTCAATGTAATCTTTCATCTTGAACTCAAAAAGAAGGAAAATAAAGAACTTGGCTTAGTAAGGTTTTCTAAACAGATGTTCAGAGTGGGGCTCCGTAGCTCTACAGACAGAAACAAGTCAGAAAGGACTTCCCGTGGGAATTCCACTGTAACATGTGGAAAATGTAGCGTGAAATGACACATGTCAAGGGTGACCTGTGTGTGGGTACACGTACCCTCTGTCCTAGGACGTGGAATTTGCCCTTTTGAGAGCATTTTACTCTGACAATATCTGAAAGGCCTCGATAGCTTTTTCACCCCTTGGTAGAGGAACTACAGATACATCAAAAAGGAAGCCGCAAGCAAAGCAGAGTTAACTTAGACTCAAATACGCTGTTGACTTCTAGTCAACAGCCTGTGGTGTGATGGGCAGTGAAGGGTAAAAATGGGTGTAGAGATGCTGCAAGGAAGTTTCCAACATTTCATATTCTTTTTTAAGAAGTATCAAAGTGGAGATAATTTGCATGGAAAGAAAATTTGAAGGAGGCACAGAAAATACCTGCTGGAGGTGCCTGAGCATGGGAGCAGATTTAATGGGCCAGACTGGGGCCAGTGGCCAGCAGCAGTTGTCCTGGGAAGCAGGGAAGCATCCAGCAGTGCTGCCCAGGATCCTTTCCCAGCCTCCAGCCATTTGGTCCTGAATCTGTGTGGATCGAGGATGTCAGGCTTCTCCTTAGTCCCTAACAGTGATTTCCTGCAGCTCTGTCAGCAGCTAAGCTGCAGCCTGCTCAGGAGGAGCTGGGTAAAGGATTGCCATTAAAATTAGATTGGATTGCGAGAAGGCATGTGAGTTGTCATGGGGACACAGAGGGCTATGAAAAACTGCAGCTACAAGCAGAATCTCCTTAGACTCCATCGCTCGCGCGGCACAGGGCTGATGGTGGTA
>NW_010404857.1:103419-113807 GCF_000710305.1 Buceros rhinoceros silvestris | reverse complement strand
CAGGAATGGGCAATAGCTGTCCTTGCTCTGCTTTCCCACTTCTCGAATTAGCTGTGCTGAGCACATCACAACCTCCTGTCATTTTTTCGAGGATAAGTACAAGAGCATGTTCACCTCCTCTAGCATTAACTCTGTGAGAAAGGAAACAAATGGGCCAGGATTTGGGTCAAGCGCAACAGGGCAGCTGTATATTTTAGTTTGTTTCTTCCTGTGCTAAGAAGAAAGAATATAAAAGAAAACTAAGACTTGCAGGTGCCTGTAAAATGGCTTTGACCTAGGTGTTCCAGAGTAACCATAACTGGGATATTTTACATGTAACTTAACAAAACTCTGGCACTAAAGAAAGGTGTCCATATCCCATTGCGTGGGTACGGTGTCTTGGCCATGTCTGATCACAGCAGCGTCCTTCTGTGAGGGCGGCACGCTGCCGGGTCAGCAGAAATTCTCGGTGATTTCAGCCCCAAATACAGGGAGCTCTAAGGGCCGGGCTGGGCACCGCGGCGTGCCCGTGCCCCGTGGGGACAGAGCCAGGGCCAGGGCAAGCTTGTGGCACAGCCTAAAGATGAGGATGAAGAGAACAAATCTGGTGAGAGACTTGTAAATATTTCATTGCAACTCTTCTCCGCTGATGGACAAATCCCTGTTTCTGGTTATGCTGCACAAGGAAAATAAACAGTGTCTTTTTTGTGGGAGCAGTGAAGAAAATGAGCAAAACTTTATATTTGTAGACTGAGGAAATAAGATCTGAATATCCTGGACGTGCTACACGCACTCAAAAGATCCCAGGTACCACGCTGATGATTTTCTGCTTGTTGCTGCTCTCATTCCACCAGCCTAAATGGCTGATGAGGGATTAAGGGATTTCCTACCATGTGTTGAGCTATTCGGACCAGCAGATCTTAGGTAACGCTGGAAATACAATTCTGTGTTGGACTTAATTCTCCATGTATTTGCACACTCCTGAGAAATGAAATAAATGTGATTCCCCCTGATCTAAGTCACGACAGAGAAAAAGAACGCTTTAAAAAATCTGCCGCCCCAAGACAGTATCTTCTCGTTTGTAAATATAAAACAATTTCTCTGATGGCAATGGGATGTCGTACAGTAATTAGTGGCTCAAGAGAACATATTGCTGTGAGGTCCCGAGCTAGAAAGCAGTCCCAACCCTATTTTATACCACTGAAACCCTTGTGTTTCATTCCAGAACAGAAAAGCACGATACCCCAAGGTAGGCTAACTTTGTATCCCAGAGAATGGAAATCCTTTTTTTTACTGTGTATGCAAATTGCATTTTCACTACATCAAGGAGAAATGTGTAATTTTTTTTTTTTTAGCTCATTGGAAGAACAGTTGATGTAATTGGACAATTGATGTAATTGCATATGCAATTGGAGTAATTGCACATGCAAATAAGTGATTATTCTCACAGTTATAAAATGTCTGTGAGCAGTTACAAAGCGTTTCTCTGTAGCTCAGGCACATAATTGTATGTGTATTTTGCACCTAGGTTTGTTATGCAGCTTCCTACCTACCTACTTTTTTCATAACGCCACTATTACCTAAATATGAAATATTCTTTACACAGCGAGCAATAAAAATAATGGGTTCCCCATAATACTCAGGGCTGTGAATGCATTATTTCTAAACTGTGGTGCACTGTACTTTATGGGGAGTGAAATAAACACTTGCTAAAGATAAAACCTCATTTAAGCTCCAGTCACTTTGCAGCAATCAGCAACACCCAGGATGTTTTGCCAGGTCCCCGGGCCGTGTGAGGACAGGGCAAGCAGTTCTTTACTGCATTTTAAAACCTGCTGTTACTAGTGATAAAATTCCAAGTGCAGTAACTCTTTCTCTTTTCAGATTTCCTGGCACCGAGAGAGATGGTCTATGGCCAGGTAAAATCCTTGGTTGTGTGGCTGAGGCAACACACGCCACAGTATTTTGCGGCCGAACTGTTTTGCAGTTCTGTTTTCAAGCTGCTGGAATTCAGGACGGAGCTGCACACGCTTACACAAGGTAATTTCTTGCAATTCAGTCACAGCCTTTTCACTTGTTTTCTTTTTCTTACCCTGCTGACTGAGGTGGAGGGCACTAGCAGCGCGTTTGGTGGTGTCAGGATTTCAAGGGAACTGATAGAACCAAACCAAGGTAAAAATGAGCCAAGAACATTTAATTTATTACTTTTATTGACTTCAGCTATTCCAGAGTAGGAGTCTCACAAGCTCCATATCAGCTAATAAAGGAGACTCTGAATTTATGAGGCAAATACAATCTCAGAATATCATTGTTAGGAAGATGCAGCGATGCTGTAGGAATGTGGAAGTGCTGGGTGGTTTTGTGCTTGCTGAAGGAGCGTGGCAGAACAGGCCTTGTCAGAAACATCTCTGTGTGCCTGGTAGGATCTGAGAGGGATCCAGCGGGGTGAAGCCCATCCAGCATCACAGGTTGTTGAGCTGTATGTTCTCTTCTTGCAACGTGTTGACCCAGGGCTGGGCTGCTCTTCCTGACACCGTGAACTCTATTGGCTTCCAAAGGACACCCGTAACACACCTAATGCTGATTGCAACATCACCGCTAAAGGATGCACAGAGAAGATGTTCTTCTCCGTGGAAAGGTGTAGACAAGCGTTATGGAGATTGGAGTTGTTCAGGCGACGAGGTGAGAAAATGTAAGTTGGTGATAATGACAATCCTTTAAAATAGGTAGGGGAAGGTTGGTAGTTTAAGCTACAATGCAGCAGACTTTAAATTATACCGTTCCGAACACACCGAACTGTTTATAACGTGAATGGGTAAAATACTCATTTTGCAGTAAGTACAGATTTTTGAGGAGGAACGTAATTACAGCCCTGAGCCCTTCATGATACGGAGCTGCTTCCCTGTCATTACTCCTCGTGCGGTTCCACAGCTCCTTGGCTGACCTGCAGCACCGTCGCCTTTCAGAGACTGAGCTGATGCCTCAGTAAAACCTAATTGCCAAACCTGAGCCTTGCATTAAAACAAATCCCCCATATGGTGGCAGCCTTTTGAAGGAGATGGGGAAAACCACCTTCCATTTAATGTTTGTTTTAATGCGGCCACACGGAAACACACGTAACGTGGAATGGCTCCTCTTCGATGGGGAACAACGGCCACCTGTAACGCACGCCCACAGGACCCTGTAGGAGGGCAATGTCGCCTAATGCTAGCTCAATATTTTAATTCCAGACCTTATTTCTATGGATGATTAACTTTAGCCATTTCATCCCTTCTCAAGTGCTTAAAATACTCACCCTTTCAGATTAATAAATACAGACCCCCGCTTCAATTGCCAGTGGAGGTGGTGGTAATACCTTGATGTTGGCTACACAGGGACTGCTGGAAGGGTTTAGTCCTCTTCTACGAGGCATTTCTGCTTACGTTGAGGAAACTCTGAAATCAGGTGTGCGTGTGTGTCCTCCTTGCTTCCAGAAGCTGTTCCACGAGCACCGGGTTTGGCAGCTCCTCTCCTTTCCACCGGTACTGAAAGGGCTAAATCAGGCGGTGCTGTGAGAGGAACAGAGAAGATCTATTGCCAAAGATTTAAAGCACGCCGGGGAAGTTGGGGCTAATTCCTTCAATTGCCCATTAGACTTTGCTCTTTCCTACTGAAAGTATCTGATTGTTGAAGAAAAGCTGCTTTCTGGGTAAGCTCTGACATCACTGAATGTTTTGGCTGTTTCTAGATGGCCAGTCAGGCAACACCACCAGGATCAAGAAATGGTTTCAGTTTTCTTTGCCATGACTCGGTGAAAGGAAGGCTCTGTTTTGTTTTCCCGTTGTTTAATGGAGGATGCCCTCCAGACTCAGCTCAGACAAGCAGAGATACTGGAAGGCAGGAGACCCAATGCCCTGGCACACTGACACTCATTTGCCTTCAAGCTGGTGCTGGGAAAAGCAGCCTTTCTGTGTTGTGTCATCCAAGGGAAAAAGTAGATTTCTGAAAGCGGATTCAGAAGTGTGGTGGCCAGACTTTTGTCTGTTTTATTGCAGGACTACGATATTCCCTGAAATGACCTGTTTCTGCAATATTTTGTCCCCATGTAATAATAAAGGAGAGAGAGAGAAACATACCAGTGATAAACACATTTGAGCAGCACTGATGGCATCTGCAGTATCAGCTCGTTGATACCACCAGCCTTGCCCCCTGTTTTCTGCAGGAGGCAGGAGCTGTTTTCCCAACAGGAGCTGTGAAGGCAGGGGAAGGACAGTGGTGCTTCTCTCCACCCATATAATGTCCCCTGGTTTGGACCCTCAGCCCCTCTTTCTGGTGAGCACAAGGCACCCTCCGTGTCCGTGGTAAGGGGGCTCTGTGCGAGCTCTCCACACTTGGCTCACGGAGGTGAAATCACTCTTTTCAAAGGGCTCTGAGTTACAGCCTGCTTATTGTTTTAGAAATAAAGATATTAGTATGCAAATGACTCTGGAAGGAGTTTCTTCTCATTAGAGAATGGAGATCGTTTGATAAAAGATGCAGTGTGCTTCATCTGTAAAAAGGCTCAGCAAATTTGTCTTGTCTCAGCAGCGCTCTAACAGCAAGACGGAGCGGATAATGCCGCAAAGCAAGCACTGGAGACAAATGGTTTATGACACTCAGGTTACCTTTACTGTGCAAGGTGGGCGTGAAATTTTTTATGGTGAGACAAAAAAGATGATGGGCAATTAACTACAAACTCATGCAGCAGGTTTATCATATGCTCAGCTCATCCATCTGTGTCTCAGTCTCCAGTGGACTCATGAGTTTCATCAAGAAAACCATTTTCAAACCAGCAGACCAAAACAGATCGTTTTTGACTCCAGGCTCCATCCAGGCTTTGCAGTACTTTCACCTTATGTTTACAATTTACAGATGCAACATATCCACGCAGCACAAACGAGCTGCCCAAATGTTTTCCCCCTGGCAGGGTGCGTGTTTTAAAATATTTCTCATTCAGGAACCGGTTCTGCAAATACTTGTATGGATGTGAATAACTTTATTCGGATTAATTCCATTAAATTCTTTGGGGAGAGATGGGAAACGTGGTATGTAACTGTGTTTAAAATGCAGCTTCTGTCCTGTGGAGGCTCTGATGGAACAGGTTCAGGGAATGCGGAGAGGGAGGGCGAGCTGGTGGCTGGAGCGCTGAATCGCTGTGCAGAACGTTGGTGCTCAGGGTGCGCTCCTGCTGCAGACTGTCTGCGGGACCTTGGATGAATCACTCGGGCTAGTTGCAACTTCGTTTTGACCTGTGGAGTCAGGACAGCTGTCGTTACGTTTGTGCCAGAACAGTTAATATTTAACTATTACCCTTCACAATATTATGCAAATGCATATCTTAAAGGCATGTAAGAACTAATACAATGTTTTGTTCTTTAATTAGTTTGATGCAGTTGTGCCAGATTGGGTAAGAAGAGAAATAGATTCTCAGAATCGAAGGTAATTATTTTTGTCTCACAAACTTTCCAGCCCCTCTTCTCTTTTTGCTCTCCAAATCTGACTGCTCTACGAGAGCACACGCTTCTTCCCAAGAGACCACGCTGGGGAGGGCATCAGTGAAGCATGGGACTAACCAGTGAGGCTGTCACCAAGCCCTGGGACGATGTCTCTCTCTCTCACCCTGAAAATAGGGGAGGGTGCTGAACCTAGGTCACCCAGCAATAATTCTGATAGGTTTTCCAGAAAATGCAGGGATACAGGTCAGGCAGCGCTGTCCTTGTAGTCTGCCATGGAGTTCACTGGTGCTGGTGGCCAATCCTGATGACCTTGCTATGAAAATGATGTGTTTCAGCAGTTCTCTCCCATGCCATATTCTCGTTTTCTTGTAGGAAGACAGGTATCACTTGAACAAAACAGAATGTCCTAATGTGTCATTAATTTGTCAAATACTTCTGAATTTTTTATTGCTTTAGAATAATACTCTCTGTTGATGTAGCACTCTGCAACTCTATCAGGCTTAAGCGAGTGAGCGGCTTCCTTTAACATCGCTCCCTGGCCGCTCAACAGCGCTGAGGAAAGTGAGCTACTGAAGAGAGAGAGAGGCCTCATGGTCTTTCCTGACAGTCAATAAATCGGCGTTTTGTCAGACCAAAGAGATGCCATAAGGAGAGCAGATTAAAAGAGATTAGTTCTGCCAAGTGGCCTGAAGAGAGAATTTACGGCTCCCCTCTGCCTGCCCAGCAGAGCCGGAGGATGCACAGGCTCCAGAGGTCAGGGGAAATCCTTCTGCTCCTTCCACAGGGCTTTACATCACAGCCAGATGAAATCTGCCCTATGGGGGAGTGGGGGATGGGGAGGGGAGGGGGAAGAAGGGGTGGAGAGATACGTGGTTTTATTTTTCATTCTATGTGTTACATCTGCAACAAGAGCACTTTTCATTCCTGTTCACAAAGTATTCCCTTCGCTCTGGTTGGTGGTTGTTATCAAAATCAAGGTTGTATAATTAAATTCAAAGATGTAATAGTAACCTAAACCCCCCATAATATCAGCCCGGCCCTGGAGCCCTGGTACAGCGGGGCACGGGCCAGGGTTCAGGTGGGTGGGTCTTCAAAAAGACACGTAATGTGCACAAGTGGTGGGGGTGGAATCCTCAAACCACACGTGGGATGCCCAGGAGACCAAGGAGTGGGATGTGAGGGGAGAGGAGGTGGAGAGCTGACCAGTAGTGAGCACCTGAAGTTCAGCTGATAGTCATAAACCGAGATTAATTTAAAGCATCCAAAACGCAGAGCTGCGCTTGACTGTTGTGGCACCCTTGACTAAAAAACCAAACCTTAGGAAATTCAAATTCCCTTTTGGATAGTCTGCAAATGTGGCAGGTCACTGGATTTATGCTGGGTGATAAAAACTTCATAAGCCTGGTCTGCAGGGCTCAAAGCTTCCCTTGACTTCTGACAGGAGTGTGGCCTGAGAACCCCGTGAGAATAGTCTGGTTCCTGCCAAAAGAACCTCTGATGGGAAACGAGAATAAAATAGAGTCACATATTCCGAAGTAGTGAGGAGGAGGAGGAGGGGCAGCAAGAGGGAGCGAAGGGTGTCACAAACACGCCGTAGTAAAAGTGCACCTAGACCTAAGAGAGCAGAGTTGCTTTAACCCCTTTGCTCAGACCAGGCAGCAAAGAGCCATCAAGTATAATCGTTTCACAGCTCATATGAATGCAAACTCTGTCTTTATTCCTTACGCTTCCCCACAGAAAGGCAGCAAAACATCGTAATTTGATGGCTGAGATTTAGGCATGCTTTATATTGTGCATAAAAATACTTGACACGCACGTCCGCCTTGATCGATAGTGGAGCTAATGTATCTGGTTTATAATTTACCATTAATTTTTACTCGGTAAATTCACTTCCATCCCATTTTTCCTTCCTAGTTTTCAACAGCAATTTTCTAATTTCCAGTATCAATGCAGATATTTTATAAGTCTTTAAAAGCAGAGGGCGCAGAAGTGTAAATGCTTGGAGTTAATAAAATAGATATAAAATTCCGAATCGAAATAGAATTATCAGTATCTAACTCATCGTTATAAAAATCCACAGTTTATTTCTAAAGTTACTTTGCAATAGTTTGAGATAGAGTAGAAATAGATAGAAAATTTGAAAGGAAGACTGTAATAGCCATGAAAATGATTTGATAACATGCCTTTCCCGGGGGTTTTATTTGCTTATGGAGGAACTGTTCTAGAGAGGACAAGTTCATCTAAACCCATGTGCTTTACTGGATAGGAAGGGCATTTGCTTGCTGCCAGAGATGGAGTATTCTGGCCCCCTTTGATTCACTGAAGAAAATTAAATGCAAAGTAAGTAGGGAGAGGAGAGCTGTAATAGTAAGATGTACGACATATTTGTTTTATGTACATCATGCCACGCTTCTCGGAGCTTTCAAATGGTCCGCTAAAATTTATCTTGCCGTTAAAGTCGATGCTTTTTCATTCATAAACAATAATAACATGTAAAACCACTGATACAAAATAAGATATAGAAGGTTAATTCCATCTGTGAAAGCCTGTCTATGAACATAAATCCCGTAATTTAGATTACAAAATCACTGAGGCAGGGATATATTTTACTTGTACAGCACACTGAACACGATGAGCGCTATCCAAAACTGATGTTCCTGAGCATCACTGCAATGGAATCGTAGAATCACAGACTGGTTTGGGTTGAAGGAACCTTCAGAGCCCACCCAGTGCAGCCCCTGCAGGGAGCCGGGACATCTGTAAAACCACTGATACAAAATAAGATATAGAAGGTTAATTCCATCTGTGAAAGCCTGTCTATGAACATAAATCCCATAATTTAGATTACAAAATCACTGAGGCAGGGATATATTTTACTTGTACAGCACACTGAACACGATGAGCGCTATCCAAAACTGATGTTCCTGAGCATCACTGCAATGGAATCGTAGAATCACAGACTGGTTTGGGTTGAAGGAACCTTCAGAGCCCACCCAGTGCAGCCCCTGCAGGGAGCAGGGACATCTGCACCCAGAGCAGGGGGCTCAGAGCCCCAAGGGCCAACCTGACCTGGGATGTTGGACATAGTTGGCTTCCACGCTACAAGTGCGTGTTGCCAGCTCATGTCCAGCCTTCCATCCACAAGAACCCCCAAGGCCTCCTCCTCAGGGCTGCTCTCAATCCCTTCACCCCTAGTCTGTGCTTGTACCGGGAGCAGGACCTTGCACTTGGCCTTCTTGAGCCTCGTGGTGTTCATGTGGGTCCGCTGCTCCAGGCTGTCCAGGTCCCTCTGGACACATCCCCTCCCTCTGGCGCGTCAGCTACACTTACCACTAAAAATGGCGAGAGAGATTGATTTTTACCACGAGTAAAGGGAACAGCCACAGGCCTGTTAATGCCAATAGTGAGGAACTGGGTCTGGTATCCAGCAGGTATCTGAAAGGCTTTGCTGAAGCTGCCTTGTGCTACTTCAAAGCATCGTTCTGTGTTTAAAATTCAAAATAAGTAGTCATCCCATTCTCAAGTGATCAAGTGAATTTATTTTAAAGTAATTAATTGCTGGTTAATTGCCATGCAGGTTACTATCCTGTATAATAAAATTTCTGGAAATTTTAGTTACTTGTAATAAGCTAATGAATTTTTGTAATTATTCTGTTAAGACTGAACAATCCTCAGGTAGCTGCACAGCTTATGCCTTCTGTACAGATCTCAAAGAGGGGCTCGTAATTTTTTTTAAAAGTATGAGCTGGCACAGTTTCAGTGAAAGAATTGAATCAAAACCTGAAATGAGTTTTTGGGAAGCTTAATTAAAATAACTGCTGATACAAAGTGCTAAGGGATAAGACCTGTACCTAATAAAAAAAATGAGGAGCCTGTAAAACAAGCTTTGAAGCAGTTGCCTCTGAAAAGCGAGACTTGCCCATCAAATTTCTGCTAGAATATGAGACCATTTTCCCGTGAATGGCACTGTATGTATTTTGGCTAGGAAAAATATTTTACCGTACTTGTCTGTTGGACTCTGTATGCCACACATAGAATGCAAAAATTATATACCTGCTGTAAAAATATTGTGGGATTGCCTAGGTGTCCAGGAGCGAGATTCCTTTCAATAAAAGAGTGATCAAACAGCCCCGTTTGAGATGCCACCAGTTACCCCAGTGGTCACACCGCTTCCAGCTTTCCTGGTTCTGGTTGGACTATTTACCTCCTGCCTAAACTTGCCTGGTGCGTATGAACTAGCAGGTGCGCAGAGGGGATATTTAACGGTGCTCGAGGAGTAGATCCCTGTTCTATCCCTAAGATAAATGCTCGTACAATGGCCAATATTAAACAGTTTATGCCACGCTGTGGGAATTCTGGCGGTGGCGTGGTCTGGCAGCTGTTACGGCTTCCTCCCACTGCAGCAGAGAACATTGCCAAACCAGCCCAGCTCAGAGGGCTGAAGCTGGTGGACATCTGTGCTGATGATACCCTCTGAAGTGCTTCAGTTTGACGGTCATTGGCTTTTCCATTTGGTAACTCCAGCTCTAAAAATATGATTCTGAGTATTTTGGCCGCGATAGTCATCCTGTGAAAACGCAAAAATCCTGCTCCAGGATGTGGCAAAAAAACCCCACCCCAATTTGCCAATCATCTCCAGGACCTGGGCACCTCCTGAGTCAAGGACACCACGCTCCATGCAGAAGTGCACGGCTGTGCCGAGTCCCAGCACGAGCACTGGGAAAATTGAGATCCTTCTCTAGTGATGGAGGACCTGTGGTCTACCTGGTGGAGGTCTAGAAAGGAGAGCGCAGGCGTTTTAAAGTCAATTCTTAGTGTTTCAAATCTGAGCTATGCTTTTATAAACACTCGAGCATTTTAAAAGCCTAAATTGGTATTCAAAGAACTGCTGGCAATTCTGGGGCTGAATTTTGCTCTTATTTGCCTTTGTGCAAA
>NW_010404857.1:94117-103313 GCF_000710305.1 Buceros rhinoceros silvestris | reverse complement strand
CAGGAATGTGGAAGCAGATATTGGCACTGTACGCAGGACAGATTTTAGCTTGTTTAAGCTGAGTCTCTCCAGTTGCTTTGCTCTTCTTCAGGCTGGGTGAGTTTCCAACCTGGTACTTTGTTCGGGGGGTGCTGCATCCTCTGGGCACTGTGTTTGCAGGACATCACCAGCTCAGCCCCGGGATATTTCCATGGTGAAATCATGACTCCCCTCTGACCAAAGTCCAGCCCTGCATTACTTTCACGATCTGGTGGTGGTTTAAACCAGCTCCCCTCGTTTGTGCCTGGGCGGATGGGTTCAGGGTCTTTGTGTGCTCCCTGCCAGGTTTTCCAGCACTCGCTGGCCATCCAACAGCGTTCCCTTCAACCGGTGCAGGGCAGCGTGTAGCGCCGGCAGCCAGATGGGCGTGCAGCAGGTTCTGTCCGTTCCTGGCCGGGATTCTGCTGTGGGTTTGTTCATTCTGCACTTGGTCGTGGAAGCGACAGAGAGCCTTCACCAGCCAAACCCCAAGGGCTGAGGCAGAAAGGGAGCGGCGGAAGTTTACAGCACATAAACCCGGCAGTAGAGGGTTGTGGAGGTTTTCTCAGTCTCCATGGTGTCGTTACTGTCATGTTTTACTCCAAGTAAAGGGAGGGAGCAGAGGTTTGTAGGCTGTCCTTTCCAAGGGGCTGGCTTTGGACAAGACGAGGGCACGCCTGCCTGGCTTCAGGGAGGTTTAGCTCGCAGGTAGTTGCACAGATTTTGAATCGCTTTGGGAAATGTTTATGCTATGAAACCCAAACCTGACAGCCTACAAGGCTGTGGGGCATGGAATGAATTGAGAGACCACCAGCCGTATGCTCTCAGCTGCCATGGGCGGTGTCACCACTGACCAGACCACAGTATATAGTGCAGGGAACGGCTTCTCAGTTTCCCAGTCATTAATTAGAAGCAGCTCTCCTTTATAAGGTGATTTCTGTGTGATGTTTGAGACAAAAAGCCTGGGGAGAAGGACAAAACTATCAAAAGTCAATACTGCAAAATCTCTGTCTTTCACAAAAGCTTTGAAAACAACCTCCCCCTTGCCCCTTCCTTTGAGCTTTTGCTGAAAAGCTTTGTTTTAAGGGAGGCTATTTTCAAAAAGAGGGGGCAGGAAAAAAAACCCAGACTATTTTCACAGTTCAGTCCTTCTCCAGAGGAGGACTATGTGGGAATGCTGGCTCCAAAGGCTGGGAGGAGAGCACTAGAAATACAAACATTTGCTTCCCCCTATAAAGGCTACCAGCTCATGTTGGCGGAAATGTTGTCATATTTTGTTTGAATTTATATATTTCTTTGGAACTTTGGGATTGTGGGCGAAGGATGAACTCCCTGCCTTGGCCCATGACCTGCAGTAGCTAGAGCTCTGCCTCTAATTTGTGTGATGTTTAATTAAAAGGAACAAAGAGAGGCACCTCTTTGTCTTCTGGAGTCAGTCTGTCTTGTGTTTGCAGCTTTTCTTTCCAGTGAGTGGCCATCTTGCAAAAGAATAGGCAAGGAGACACGTCATTGTTAGAGCAATAATCGGTAAATGATGACTTTAAAGTGTAACCTTCCATTATCTTCTTACGGTGTGAACCAGACCTGAGACTTCTTAAGTGAGTGGTTGAAAAATAATGACTTGCATCAGAAAATAAAAACAGAAAAACCTATCAAAGAAGAAAATGTAATTGCTGTGATTTAGCTGAGCAGAAAGACCTTCTATAAGAGAGAAATGTGGTTTTGGACATGGAGGAAAAGCCAGGAACTAATTTCAGGGAAGTTTTAATCCTTTTGTGGATGTATTTTCTCCCTAGCTGCCTGCAAAAACTAGGTTAATACACCCGCATATTGTCGGAACGTAATTACTTCAGATGGAGTTGCAGATTACAAGTGCCCGTGCTGCGGAGTGTTAACGTACGATTCCTTCGCTCGTTTAGCAGGGAGCCTTGACTGCGCGTACCGCGACCACTGCTCTTGCCACGCAGCCCTTGGTAAGTTGCTTCATCTGTCCTGCCATAAAGGAAGGGGGGAGCGGGGCTGGCTGCTTTCCAGAAGCGAGTGGAACTTCATGATGGAGAGTTGGTCAGAAGTGTTAAACATTTTTAAAAGAAAGAGAACAGCGTAGGCTGGCCTGTGTTTTGGAGTGTCCTTCTTCAGGTGCATTCCATACCCCAATTTTCAGTGAAAGCGAAAATTTAAAGTGAACATTGCAAGTGGTGTGGAAGGTCACCCTCCACGTTCGTTCCCTATAAGTACCAGGCTGTGATCTGTTTCTCGGGGAACACTTGGTGGAAAGACTTCAAGATCTGGATGCCTACAGAGTTTTTTCATCATTTCTTATGAGTCACTGCCAGTCCATGCCCTGACTTTGACTCTGTTGCCAAAACAATTAATTCTTCCATCAGATCCTAAATTACTGGAAGAACAGCCCCTTATCTTGACCTGTCGGTGCCAGCTCTGCTTCTTTAGGTGTGAGCATTGGTATGTGCCTAAGTCCCAAGGTTCTCCAGGCACTCAGAGAAACCTCTGCATGAACACCACGAACAACATGCTGCCTCCTTTACTCTGAATACGGGTTCATTGAGCGTATTCCTTGCAGGTGTTACTGTAATAGGATTGTCGGGCTTAGGGTCAACCTCCTTCGGTGTAGTTGGGATGATGGTGGGAAGTCCGTGGTTTGAGTAGCATTCTTGTGGGGTCACGCAGATGCCGCAGATCACTCTGCCTCCTGCTGCAACTTTTGGCTTTTACCAGAGAGGTTCATTTGGGAAGAGATGACCAAATTGAGGACAATTTAGTGCTTGCACTGGAGAGGTCTTGCATGCTGTGCAAGCTTCCTGTGTAACGCTCTTTTACCTTGCTCTACAAAACCCACCACGCTGCCTTACCCCAAACAGCAAAGCCCTCATCATAGCCCAGTGCTATCCCGGCTCCATAAAACGTTCCTTGGCACCGCATCCTTCGTCCAAGACAGGAGCTCAAAGGCATGACTCATGCCTACCGTTCTCGGTTGTCACCCTGTCCCGGTGTTTTATGTGCAGCCATAACCTGGTGCCTGGGTATTTACAGCGCAGGAGACAAAGTCAATACACAGGAATGAGTCGTATTTAAATGTTGTTTGTTCTTGCCGCGTAGAACACGCTGATTCTTGCTCACCAAGTGAACTCCAGCTGAATGACAAACAGCTGGTTTTGCCACTTTTTAATGAAAATGGAAGTCTAGCCTGAGAAGTTCTCCAATGTTCATATGCAAAAATAACAATAGAAAAGTGAAAAAACCTTAAAAATCCTTTCAAGGGGCAGCTACACTGGGAGTTCTCTCAAAATTGTGCTTATGTTGTCACCCCTGCGCTTGAGCATGGAGCCATGTCATCAATCCTCATGCTGCAAACTCACCGTTGTCCTCACGTTAATTAAAAACTGGGTTTAATTGTATCAAGGTTTTAGCAATTATGTGTAAAATAAAATAGGTGTAACTCAAAATAAAGCTCTTCCTATTCTTTAAGCTGTATTTTCACCTTTAGAAAGGGAAATCTCTACCGGCTTTGTCTGTAGGAAGAATTCAGCCCCACTGGATGTGAAAGAACTTGGATTTCCTCTGTACCTTCCTCCTTAGGAAAAAATAGTCTCTTCTTGCACACTCCCTCTCATGTGAAGGCCATTTCTTTAGCAGGAATTTGAAGTATTCATTCGCTGTGGCTGCAGGAGCTATTTCCATAAACTTCTGATGACCTTATATAACTCACAATGTGTCAGAGCAAACCAGCACCACGAGAGACTTTCCGAAAGCTCTCCGATAACAAGATGATGTATTCACAACTGGTCCACCAGGTCCTGTACTTACGCAACGAGATTTTAGATGAGATTTCTTTTAATTATCACCTTTGATGGGACTCTTTTTTCCCAGGAATTTTCCTGTCCCCTCTGCCAACTGCATTCGCAGAACGAAGCCAACTCGGCAAAACGAAGCAAACTTCTCCCACACAACTGGATGTGCAGAAGTCTCAGCCACAGCCTGTTTGGAGATGCAGCCAGAAGCACAACGAAAGCAGCAGTGAGTACGTACTCGTTGTGCTTATCTCCGCTTCCAGCTTTACGTGCCAATAACGTACCCATCTTCCAGGGAACAACAAAGCGCAGGAGCAGGGACAGGCCTCCTCTAGAGGCTTCGCACCCTCGTTGACTTTGCTTCTTTTGGTGGCGTTGTGAGAGTATAGAGGGTAGACCTGGGGCGCTATAGCTCCGTGGTTTTGTTTGTATTTCTCTGACCCGCAGCGTGGAGAGCTAGTCCTGGCTGAAAGCTCCTTGATCATGGGTGCGGTACGAGTAATGAAAGATTTGGATGTAAATGCACGGGATAGGATATAAATGTCTTTAAAGGTCTTTTTTTTTTGGTCAAAAAAGTGTAACCTATTGAAGAAGGTTTTTCATGGATTTAGTGGGTAATACATAACATTTATGTAAATGTTGGTACGTATAGTTTGGTTTGAAGCCAAAGATCTCTCCCAAACACATTGCGAAACAGAGCAGTCCCTCAGCCCACTGGAGATTTAACTTCCAGAAAACCTACAGTAAGGAATTAGCAAGAAACCTCATAAATAAAAAAGGTTCTTTCTTTCATATTAAAATAATAATAATAAAGGATAGTAAATGGTCACAGAAATCAGCATGTTCTGTGTCAAGCATTTTTAAATGTATTTTCTTTATGAACAGCCTTACCAGTAGGTTATTTACATGCAAATAGAAAAATCAAATTGCATTTAAGAAATTTAATTTCCTCCGATTCCTCAGAATTCCCCCATTTTTACAGGAAATGGTAACACTCTGTCATCAATCACGAATCGTGTTGCTTCTCCTCCACCCGTCGCGCACTGCCGCTAGGTTGACCAGCCGCCCGCTGTTACCCGGCCAGGCAGGAAGGACCTGTATAAGCCATGGCGTGAGAACGGTGCGGTGATACCAAGTGCCTCCCCAAATTCCATCCATTTATTCTCCATAATCTTTGTGCCACAACCCAGAAGACCGACGATAATCACGGAATAAATGTGTACCTTTCACATGATATTAACTTACTTTCTTCTGGCTTGTCAGCCGGCTTTGGGATTTAGTATGTGTTTATCGTATGCCTCACCAGTTTCTTTCCAGCCAGGGGACTGCATATTTATTTTTACCTTCCCCCTTTGAGCACTGAATTTGGCTTAGTGAAGCATATTTGGTGATGGATTTTAGCACTATAAGAGTGCAAATTTTCTGCATTATTTGGAACGAAGGAACGGGGGAACCAGGGGTGGAAATGCAAGGTAACGAAAAACTGCTGGTCAACAGAAAAGTTTGCCACTCTAACAAGGATTAATATATTCTCACAGCGTGCTATGTGTTGGGGCTGTAAAACTGAACTTCCAGGTGTCTGAAAGGCTGCTGATTTACTGGAGTCTCAAATCTTCACGCAATTTTTGGCTCTATACTTGCAGATAACTACTTTCTCATGGCTGTTCTCAATAGTCTACTGAGTTATTAAAGTGGCTGAAATTACCGCAGAAGTTAAACTAGATTATGTTAATCAGCGGTTATAGAATAATTGATTTTTGATGCACTGTTAATGTACCAGGTGCTCGGATTGTTCCTTAATACCTGCTATTTTCCCAGTTAATGCTGATCATTGAACATGATATGCCTGGAAACGAAATGGAGCCAGTTTCCATCTCAGCTCTGTAGTGCTGTTAATGACTCTTTAATTAAAATCTGTACAATTTTTATTTAAAATGATTCCTGAATGGACACAGCTGGATTCTCCCTCACCGCATTGATACTCCTCTCCTGCAGCTGCTTAAGTGCCCGCTGTTAATCCTGTGATCAGAGATGTGCAGTGTGAACATGTACCTGACGTGCTTTGCAAGTGCAAACTCCGCGGAGATTTGGGGCACTCAACCACGTTTTCCTCTGGCAGGTTTGGGTGTCAGGTCACACAAATCTGGAAAGGAGCAGGACATTCCTGGAGCCTAACAATTAAGCCTAACAGCAGATTTAAGTGCTGTCAAAATGATTTAGTTCTGGCAAAGTTAGGTACCATTTTAATATCTCAGTTATCAACACGCGCAGCAACAAGAAACTCCTCTGGCAATGGAAAAAAAAGTCTTGAAATTGTATCTGCTACTGAGCACAACTAGGGGTGGGAGGAGAGCAGTGAGTAACGGTGTTATTTCTTTAAAGATGTATAATCTCCTGGTGATGAGAATCATGCACACAAAGCTGTCACAGCGTCCTCCTCTATAATTTGAGCCTATTGCCCTCCATGTGTTGGTGAGAAGGAGCTGCCCCACATTTCACACGCCGGGAAAAGGGAGGTGGGACATCACTTGCCAACAGCAGCATGTCCATTAGCCAGGTATAGAGAAAGAAGCAGCTGGAGGAGATCTTTGGGGCTTGCTCACTTCCTTCTTGGCTTTTATCCTTTTATCATAACTTGCTCTGTCCTCTTGAATACCGGCCTGTCACCAGATTCACCAGCGTAATCTTTTATTTCAGAGAATCAAATGAAGCATTTCCCTTGCATAAGTTACTGTGAAGGCAGGCATATGGCGTGTGTTTAAGAGCTGGGTAAGTTCCTGAGGTAGGTGTCAAACAGAAAATCAGTGCATCACTCTTCTTTTTAATGCTAATACAGATAGAGCGACAGGTTTTGGCTCCTTGATGGGCTGTCATAAAGTGCAGTGGTTGAATTACTGTTTCCTATCACTTTTTCTTTAATTCCGGATCAAATTCTGGTACGTTTGTTAGTTTTAGCAGCTTTCACTTAAGGCAAGAGGTTGGGAGAACATTGTTGTCGAAGTAATTTTGGATTAAAATGGGATTAATAGCTACTGTGAGAGAAGCATATAATGTGCCTTTGTGCATCCCCGTGTCAGAATGCCAGCTCATCGTGCCATATTTCTTCGGGCAGTGTTTATTTATTGGCCATACCTACACAAAGACAGATTGAAAGCTTTAAATAAGTGGATTCTTCTTTCTGAATCTTTTAATGATTCAGAATCACAGCTTGTAACTCTGCTACATCCTCTCCCATGTTAAAGCACGCCAAAGAACGGAAAGTTATTTTTAAAATGTGCCAGAGCATCTGAAAACAGTGACAGTCCTTTTCGAGCTGGTAAAGCCAGGTTGCTGCAGTTTGCCCAGGCAGTGCAGTTCTCCCACCACACTAATTAACAATATTACAGGGCTAATACGTGCCTTGAACGCCCCTCGATGAGTGTCAGGCTCACTGCTAGAGAGTCAGCCCAGAGCACTTAACTGGGAGCTAATCCTGGGTCATTCGGTGCTTTGGTCCGTCTTCAGGTCCAGCTCAACAGTGCTGCACTGCTGGGTGCCACGGGGCATCCTGCAGGGGTACACCCCTAATTTACAGCAGATTTTCCATCCAGTGATCTATTCCCGCTGAATTTCATGAAACAGCCTGTGGGACTTAGCTGTGTGCTCATGCAGTCAGCACGGGTTATGTAGAAGTTACTCACCCATATCTTCCTCAGCAGCCGGGAACAGAAAACGTGTCAATTTTAAGTGTTACTGGTTCAATACTTGTGATGGTCTTACAGAGATCTGCCTGGGCTTACAGTAAAACCCTAGACATAGTCTCTTACATGTCGGTACCATCGCCATTGCACAGCGGTCACAGAGCAGTGTCTAACAGGTCCAGGTTCCTCCACTACCACCTCCATCACACTGTCAAGGAGGGCTTGTGTCCAAGGAAGGTACATCTGCCCCGTGGAACTTAGCTGAGCCCCTCAGATTGCTTTTGCAGGAGTCTGTCAGCCTTCCGCACTTCTGAAACCAGCAGTTACCAGCGACTTTATAAACGGACAACAGCGTTTCAGTGACGAGGCCTCACCATGCCATGAAGAGCAGCGATGCCTCTCCTGAAATGATGGGACTGGAGTGGTGGGCAGCTTCTAACACACAGCACAGAGGAGGTGGAGATGCTCCTTGTCTGGTGGGAGCTGCCTGGCAGGGGTGCAGGAGAAGGCTCAGGATTTAATGAAGACCAACTCCCAGCTGAAAAAAGTGCTTTTATGGCCAGCTCGCGTGGCTTATTGAGCGGTGTCAGCCTCCCGCAGAGCCAACGGGCTTTGGATGTTCTCAGCCCTTCATGGGTATATTTAGCATGCAGGATCAGACGCCACGCGGAGCAGTTTTCCACTCCATGGGAAACAAGTAAATGATGCAAGGTGGCGTGGACAGACTGTTCTGGTTTTTACAGCTCTTGGGTGAAGCAGAGGGATTAACTCAGGTGCCCTGTGCTTGTTCCCTTTCCCTGCAAATAAACCTGAAGCAGAGTCTCGTTATGCTTTCAGGTTCAAATACAGGTAACTAATATTTATAGGCTTCGTTTAGGTTTGTTAGTGTGTTTGGTTTTGTTAGTCCTTAGGACATGTAGAGCCTGCTGTGGCTTCCTCCTGTGTTTTGTGGGGTAACGCCACAGAAGATGCCTCAATATCTGTCACCATTAATGCTCTGGAGGAGCCTGTTGGTGCTTATGGAATTCCTGCATGTTGGAAGGTTCTGCATAGCAGACGATTGTCCCCTCTTTCCCATGCCCTGGCAGAAACAAGATTTAGACTTGCTGACTCCAAAGGAAAGCTCTCCTCATGAGGAGTCCCAGCCCTGGCCTGCAGCCGAGGCATCGGGTGGGTGGGGATAAGCTTAAGGACCCTCTCTGGCCATGGCCGGCTTATGGAAAGGAACGCCCGGGTCCCAGGCCCTTCGGAGCCTTTCCCATCACGGCTGTAAACCAGCCCATATTTAGAAAAGAAAAATAAATGTTTCAGTTTTCAATTAAAGAGGGTGCAGGTACTTTCACCGCAAAATATTAGATGATAGATGACTAAAAAACACTTCAGCATCCAAAAATGACATATTGCAAAATTCCACGTTTTATTCAAAGTAAACACAAACAATCAACCACTTCCTGGTAGAAGAAGGTGGAAATATCAATAAAGCCCCGTTTTCTCCACAGACACTCACCATTTTACTTTTTCAGTGCAAACCTGTGGCAGCAGCACCGGGGAGTGCGGAAGGGTCAGGGTGAGGCTGTTTTGGGAGACAACTGACCTCTGCTCTTACGCACAGCACCCCTCCCCTGAGCAGCGCGTGGCTCTGGATCCGATGCCCACGGGAGCTGAGGGGAGCTCGGGTGCCACCAGCTC
>NW_010404857.1:88218-94023 GCF_000710305.1 Buceros rhinoceros silvestris | reverse complement strand
CCGCCGCCCTGGCCGCCCCGCCAGTGGCTGCTGGCTGGATAATTTGCCACAAACCTCCACACTCGGGTGTAAAGCAGGACGAGGTGTGGCTGTGGTGTCTGCAGAAGGTGCTGGCTCGTGGCAGGGCAGCCACACGAGGTGGGCACAGGTCATACTGGGGAAATAATTACCAGAGTATATTTTTTTAATGAGAATCAAAGTGACGTTACCATCAGACTCGCTTGGGGCACAAATTGGAAATCAAACACCCAACACCTTCGTTCTATCCCTGCTGAAAGTCTCCAGGCTTCGTTTGGTCAATATTCTGAATTAATTTTCCTGTTAAATGGATGCTTTCTGAAAACGTAGGGGGGAAGTTTTTGCCCTGATCAGATTGTTCTGTGAACCGTTCCTTAACGAGCTGCTGTGGCATTCCCTTACACTTTCTATTTGTCTTGTTTAGATCATGCACTTTTAGGTACTCCAGTCTTCTACTGCCTGTCAAGAGTGCGCTTTATTTTAACTGGGAGCTTCGAAGAAATTTTAAAAGCTTTTGGAAAGCAAAATATTTTATTTATTAATTTAAAATGGCTTTTTTGCAGGTGAGTGGATATGCAAACTATTTTATCTTCTTTTGTCTACTTCTGTAAGGTTTATAAACCTTAGAAGGTTTTTGGTAGTGTCCTTTGTTGGTTCCCCCAAGCCTTTGCTTTCCTGCCCCTGCCGTAAGTGAAGTCCCTCGGGATGCTGAAGGCCTGGCTGCTCTAGGACCAGCTGTGGGGCTGGCCCTACGGTTCTTACCTTCACTGGGGCTTCTGTCAGTGGCGCCATGACCTAAACCAGTAGATTTCCTGATCAGTTTTATTATATTGGTGATGTATCATCAGTTTTTATTTCCCATTTAAATCTGGACACAGTAAAAATAAAGTCCTGCTTATGTTAAACAAAAAAAGTGACTCAGGTGCTTTCCTGGCTAACTGTTGCCACTCAGAAAATGAAATAGCTGCTGCCTTTCCACAGAAGGAGCCGCTACGCATAAATACTCGTCTGTAGAGTTATAAAAACAGGAGCTCTTTTTCTGGAGGCTTGTTTGTATAGCTTCACGTAGGTGTATCAGTATAATTTTCAATTTCGGCTCGAGCCCTACCGAACTTTTCTGGTTGTTTGCAGAAGTGATTTGTAGGAAGCAGATTTATCACCTGTTCTGCAGCAGGTACCGTGTGGTGAAGCGTCCTCCAGCACCTCGGAAGCTCTGCACAGCAGCCCGGCAGTGGGCTATGGATAGTAGTAAAACACTCACGTAGAGAAGGAAAGTATTTATAACTTCTTGGAAAAAATACGTTGAGGTGCCTTTAAAAAAGGAGGGATGAACACTGCTGGGGAAAAAAATCTCTGAAGATAAAATAGAGTCATTTTGAAATGCTTCAGGCCAAAACACGGCTTTTATTTTCTGATTGGCTAATTGAAGGTGACTGACTCCCAGGGGCCTTCACGTCTTAAAACCCTGCTGTAATTACGATTTTTTTTTGGACAGGGATATTTCACAAACAGTTTGTGGGATTCATGCAGCCAAGTTCTGTCGTAGGTGGATATTGCTGTTCATGCCCTTCTCGTTCAGCCCAGTGCCGCCTCTTCCCCTTCCCTGGGCAAAGACCAGGCTCCAGCTCAGCGGGGGTGTGGATTTTCACCGGCAACCAGAGGGGCTCCCGTCGCGCTTTTAAAGCAGATTCTGCGGTTCCCACGCTCAGCTGTGGGCGCAGGCGAGGGTACCGTGGGGTGCCCTGGCTGGGTGGGGGTTCACCACCAGGGTATTTTATCTCCCGGAGACCCTTCTCTGTCTCTGTGCATTTTGGTTAGAGGTTTTCAGCTTCCCAGTGTATTCTCAGGAATGGAAAACCTAAATTAGAAAACCTATTGAAGCAAGAGCTCTTCTCTCCCCTCGACCAGGTAATGCTATACTGCTATTTAACAGAAAAGAACTTCCACAAGCCACTGATTCCATGTTTTATTCTTTTTACACTATGGAGTATCATAATATTGTTTAATAGTGTCATACTTATATTTCACGGTATAATCCCCGTTTCCATTCCCATTGTATTTTATGTAGTTTGAAGTTTTACAGCCTGCAGCGTGTGCTCACGAGGCAGCTTTCTCCCTCGCCTGGTGACTCAAGCAGCGCTCAGGCCATCGTCAGGATTTTCCTTTTGTTTTTTCCTTGAAAGAGTCCAAACTTTGTGCTGTAAAGAATTGTAACGTCCTGTGCATAATGTACATTTTCTTTGCCTTTTCCATTATCTACTCCACAGCGGAGCACATTTGTCACTGGTTTTCTTTCCTTCTGGCTTAATGAGAATCTCAGAGTCTGGAATGTGCTGCTGCTGTCCTTTGTGTCTAATCTGTGCCCTCTATTTCTCGCCCCCTCTTGGAGATAAAACTGCATTTTGCTGCTGTTGCAGTTCCAGACAAATTTGATCAAGATAGAGGAACTGACTCATCACCTTTTTGTGAATCTTTAGGAACGGTTCTGGCACGCGTGTCCTGGAGGGGACGGGTTCAGCATCGTGTGGAGTCTGATTGAATTGCTGAGAGAGAACAAGGGGCTTTATTGTTGTTTTCACCCTCGTTCTGCTGAGGCTCTTTTGGATCCTGGTTCTGTTGATTTTATCTTCTGTAAATGGAGGAGGAAGGAAAAAGCTAAGCTGATGGCTGGGAAATCTTAGAAAGAGCGCTTGGGAGGAGACTGTCATGAGTGTAATGCTTCCCCCCATGCTGCTCTCTCCAGGGAGCTGTCTTGGAACCTGTCTTTAATTCTAGGCCCCTTTGCACGAGTTGCTCGATGTACCACTTTTGCTCTGGCATAATGATCGAGCTCATAACTCTGGCTTAATAATTTGCCTCGCAAATTGATCTCACTTGAGATCAATGATAAATTTCTAAAGGCCGTTGAGTCATACCAGGGCACTACGAAGTGGAGTTTAACTGGAGACATTAACCCGTAGAAAGTGCTGCCTTAACAAGCAGGGCCACTGATTTAATCCGAACGCCACGGCTGTGTACACGATGGGGTGGCAAAGGGCAGCGCCGACTGCGAGGGAATTGAAAGTTGAATTTCTGCAGCGATTGTTTTTGCAACAAGCCTCATCAAACAGCCTCCTGTTTACAAGGTTGTAAACCACACATTCGCTTCTCCTCCTCAGCACCATCGTACTGACTGTTATTTCCTTGGGGCCTCGTTGGCCCTTTTCCCTGTGGTCGTTACGGAAGTTTGGGAAGGGAAGGAGTACGGAGTGTTCTGTGTGCTGCTTGGTCCAGCGCCTTTTTGGAATAAGGAACACCGAGTCTCACCTAGGGCTTGAAGGGATCGTTTGCTGTAGCAAAGAGGCACGTTGGCTCTGGGGTGTGCTCAGGTGTACCCCCTGGTGCTGCCAGTGCGAGGACAGCTGAGTTTTTAACGCAGCACCGCAGTAGCCAGCCATTCGCTTTCGCCCAGCGCTGCGTTTCTTCCTGCCCCAGCCCGGAGCGAGGTGCTGCTAGGGCAGATGGGCGCGGGTAGCCCGGGAGGGACACGGCAGAAGGGATCAGCTCCGGGCTCATTCCATGTGCTGAATCCAACCTATACGGGTATCAGAGGCTGATGCTTTCGCAAGCAGAAAACCAGCAAAGTAGGTGGAGTTTGCCTGCGGATTTCTTTACCGCCTGTTTTGGGGTTGGGAGGGTGGGTTGGGCAGCAGAGAAGACGAGAACGATCCAGGAGGTGATCCTCACCTGACCCACCCGGGGATGCTGCGCTTGCGCAGAAACATGGGAAAGCCTTTTGCAGGTGTGTTTGGAATTGCTGTTTGAATTTGGAACTGGGGCCTGAATTTTAATTTTTGCCCTTTCTTGGGCCAGAGTACACCAGAAAATTTCTAACTTCTTTGGATCCGGGTCCTCCCCGCCAAACTGGTATGTTCAAATCCAAGCAACCAAACTCCACCTTCGGTAGCTGGGACATAATTTGTTTTTAATCCCGCGTACAGTTTGCTTTACTGCTCCTCACAACGGTTATTGTGCCCATACCGCCATGACACTCGCTTTATGTCCTTCTCCTGTATTCCCTGAAGCCTCATCTCCACTCTTCCATTTTTCTAAATTACTGAAATGGTAGTTTTTATCTCCAGTGCTGCACTAGGGCAAGGTGGGCTGGAGGAGGTTTTGAGCGTGGTGATATTTTTCCATAGAGATTCAGTCTCCTCTGTTTTAATTAATGCTCAGGCCAGGTAAGTGTGGGGTTTTTTCTGGCAGGCAGCATTTGTTCTGGCCGTGCTGAGCATGCACCACCGTTGCTATGCAGCAACCTCGACTCCAGATTTTTTCAGATCTGATTTTGAGCAAACTCCTCAAAATCCAGAGATTTTTCTTCAGTTTGTTTTGCTTTACTGGGTCAATGGTTGAGGCTGCAAGAAAATTTACCAATTGATGCTTCCCACCCACTGCAAAGCAATCCAGCCAAATGAAGTGTCTGTGTGGAGGGGAACTTTGAAAGGAAAAGGAAAAACTGTTATGCAAAAAAATTGTCTTGTTTCTACTAACTGTGTCTCCTGAGATGATAATTCTTTGACTTCCTGTTTATCATTCAGGCTAGTGGAAGATGTGAGTCCCTCACTTGGGTTTGTCAAATAGATAACTATAATGTTTATCTTTTTTAGAGGAAAATGAGGATGCATAGTAAATGTAAGAGTCCTCTGAGAGTAAAAGGGAGAACGCTACAACGTGTGCACAGCTTTCTGCATTCATAATATTGCTATTAACAGGAGGTTTGGATTTCTGAATGCCTTTGTTATTTAACGGTAACTTTTTGGTTTGAACAGATGGAGTTTTATGATGTAGAGGCAATCAATTCTCATACAAAAAATGATAAATGAAGAACAGTATAAAACTTAAGCATCTCGTATATGTGAGGAGTTCTAACAGATTCATTTATGTCACAATGCAGTTTCTTCTAGTAAATAATTCCAAACTTCGAGCAGGTTTTGTCAAAACTGAGTTGTTTTCCTCCCCGTCTTCTCTGATAGGTTGAGAAATATTACCGTTTTGTCTTGATCTCTCCTTTTATGATGGCACTTTCGATTTGTGCTTTTATATAGATAAGAGGTGAAATGCGATGGTGGAGCTCCAGGTATTGGGCATCAAATCACACCGTCACGAACTGGTGTGGAGATTCACACACGGGTGTGAATGTCCATTTACGTGTAGTTGGAGAGAGCTCTTTGGAGTTTCTGGGTTTCAATATGGTGATGAAAGAGGATGGGAAGAAGCAGAAAGAAGGAAAGACAAGAATCAGATGAAAATTGAGATTGCAGTTTTAGTTCTTACCTATTTCAATCTGCAGCAAGATTTTCCCGAAGGGAAGAGAGACCAGGCAGCTCTGGCTGAGCCGGGAGAGAACCCCTCCTCTTCCCTGAGCCCTTCCTCTCCTCGGGAAAGCGTTCCCCAGCAGTTTCACCATATTTATTGCCAGCACTGAGGGAGTTATTACAGGTCATCTTGGGACATGTTTACCTGAGCAGCTCCTGGAAGGAGAAGGATGAGGTCCCTCACCCCAAGAGTGCCCGATCTGGTTGTAATCACGATGGGATGTGATGGGAGGTGACTGTCGGCTGTTGGGGACTGGGTGCAGAGAACAGGGGTGGGTCTGGTCTGACCACGATCTTTCCTTTGGAAATCAGAAAGCAAAACATCTGCTTTCTTCAAGCAATCAACAGGGCAAACATAATTAACTTTACCCCAATATTAATGTTAGTGAAGCTTCATCTTGCTTGTAGGAGGGAACAGTATTTGAAAAAA
>NW_010404857.1:87408-88056 GCF_000710305.1 Buceros rhinoceros silvestris | reverse complement strand
TCGACTAAATGTGAGCTCTGTGTGTGCGCAGTGTTCAACTGTCTCGAGCATAATGAAAACCAAAACGCACGACCTTGAGTCTTTAATCTAAACGCCGTTCATGCGAGCAGTGTAAACTGGAGCTGGTAAATAGAGGTACAGTAAAGACCTGCACCTAGTAAACCAGAGCTGATCTGAAGTTTTCCCATTAACTTTCGACTCATCTTTGCAAAAGCATTACCCGTGCACTGCTGACCTTGTTTTGCACTTGATATCTGCAATTCCAAGCTCATACGTGGCTTCAGTGCCCAGCACTGCGAGAAGGGGATGAAGATTTCAGTGCTGTTACACCGCCTGTCCTGTTCAGCATGAGTGGAGCCTACAACTTCTGGCAAGCTAAAGCAGACCCAGTGCCTTGTCAGTGAAACAATTTCAGCTTCCCAGTATTTCCATTGAGTTTGATTGTTGGGGCTGAGAAGTCAGAACTGGAAATTTCACTTGGTTTTCCCCATTTTATTAAATAACTAAGACACTCTTTTATATTTGATTCCTAGTGTCACATTCATGGTCTCAGCTCGACCTCCTCAGGGTTCGGCGTTTCTATGTCATTCCATATTGAACGTTTCACAGAGCCTTTGTCTTGGAGGAGAATTTCTGCCTGACAGACAC
>NW_010404857.1:77636-87295 GCF_000710305.1 Buceros rhinoceros silvestris | reverse complement strand
TTCCATATCTGCGCTGTCAAAATATTACGTGCCATCCTAAATTATTTGGTAGCAATGGGAAAAACACCTCCTTCCTGAGAACATTTCTTCCTTTCAATTATCCCCAAGAAATTTTTTGGGAGATGTATTATTTAAAATGGTAATGACAACCTGGTGTAAAAAATAGGTAATTTTTGCTGCTTCTTGTTCCATTGCTTGACATTAGGGTACATTGTTCTGATTCCCATTTCACCTTGTGTAAATGGCTTTCACAAGGTGAAATAAATATATCCTATTCTTCATCCATTATGATCGTGTAGTATATGATATGCAGAACCTTTTAGGACTTACCTATGCAGCAAATACTGCTTTTTAATTATAAATACATTTAAAATGTGCAAAAAGATAAAGTTCACATGAGCAAAGAGGGAGCAGGAACATGAGTTATGTGTCTTGAAGCCACGGTGCTTTTAAGGGGGGTGGTAATTTCTGAAAATGAACTAGCCTGATAATGTTCAGAGGTGTGTTCTAAATAGCCTGAAAACTTTGGGAGTTTAGATTGTCAGCATCATTTTTAAAAGGTGCTTTTTTGTGTGGCCATCTAAATCCTCAGTATGTAATCTTGATATTTGTGTCTAATTAGATGCACAACTTCTTCAGCTACTTACTGATCGTATGTAAAGCATTTCACAGATAAACAGAATCATCTGGTGGAAGAGACCTTTGAGATCATTGAGTCCAGCCGTAAAAAGATTCTTACTTGTGGTGTTTGACAGTAGTAGCTGCTTGGCAGTATTTCAGAGATGGGGATACTGATCCCTTCCACACTATTGTCACCCGTGGAAACTGAACTGCATCAGTCGGGGCTCTCTGTCCCTCTCCTTACGCAGCTTTGCAGATAAATCCAGGGAAGGCAGGAGCAAGAATTAGCCATGAGCCTTTTTTGTATTGTCTGTGCTGGGGCATGTGGAGAGGGCCTCTGCCAGAACAAGAACCATTAGCTAATCGAGGGGTGGGAACCGGGTGGTGATGCTCAGGACCACTCTGGGTTGTGTCAGAGAAGGAGCCGTCCATCAAGCTGAGGGAGACCAGCAGCAGGGCAGAGGGAAGTGTCGGGGACGGCGGCTGGAGCTGCCTGGCATGTCTGTGGTGGCTGGGCTCTCAGACAGCCTTATCTCAGGGGCAGTCATGAACCGGGGAGGGCACTGAGAGAGAAATGGGCACTGAGCTCTGCCAACAAAATAACGTCAGAGAGGGATCAGCCTTCTGGCTTCTCCTGTCACCCTCAGCTCAGTCGTGTCAGGCCAGGGTTTTGTGGGGACAGCTGGACTGTGGAAAGCTTCGGATGATTTAAGACGTTTCCATTTACTTCTTTCTTTAGTGGACACCTCACCAGCCTGAATGACATTCAATTAACCCTGGAGTTTTCCAGGTCTAGAAAGAAAGCAGTTGCAAAGCAGAGGTTGCATGAAGAGAGGGGGTGGAAGCGGCTCCTGCTCGCTGGAGGGAATGCAGATGTTTTTATGACATCTGGTGGTCATGAAACCACAACCTCTTCAAGTGTGCATGGCAGTTGAAAACCTCCGGGAGAAAGTTCTTCCTCGTAAGACACACCTACATACCAGTGTGTACGTGCCTTGCACATATACCTACACAGACAGGCAGACGCGTATTTATTGTGCGGGGGACTTCTGTGTTCCCTGTCCCTGGTTTCTTTAGGTCTTTTGCATATTTATTCTTTGGAGTTAAAGATGGTCATAGCATCCAGAAAAAAGGCAATGAAAATATTAAAGATGGGGGGAAAAGGACTCTCTATTTACCCAGGAAATTTAATTGAAGTTAGAGTAAAATATGTTGGCATAACGATGACATAGTTTGGCCCGTGTTCATCAACGCTTGAGATTACATCATGGCATTCACTGTGCTCAGCCCAATAGCACCAGCCATGTTGCTCCTGGGCCTCATTATTCTAAGAGTTTTAAACCAAAAGGGAATTTCGATGTATGCTTCAGGCACTGGGAGGGGGTTCTGGCAGAATCTATTTGTTTTATTTCTGGCCCTGGGAGATACGTATTTCCTGCTGCACAACGTGACATCATGGGGCAGTGCCACTGGGTAAGGGGGGAATTACTGCGCTGGCTGCTGTAGTGAGAGAAGAAAGCTTGTAAGGCTTCGTCCAGGCTGGAATAAATGACAATACGGATATTGGCTTTAGCCAGCTTGGATTGGACCCGTTGTATTTTGTGCTTCTTACAAAATACCTCCTACAGATCTAAAGACTTTATAATATTCATCACAGGGTTTTTTTAGTCAAATGATATTGTGGGCTCTTGCCTGACCTAAATTATTATGATAGCGAGGAATGCAAGAGCCCAAGTTAAATTACTCTTTAGCAGAAGTTTCAGGCAATGGACACTTTTCCATGAATATTTCATACGAAGCTATAAATAATTCTGTTGGATTTTGAAGATCAGAAAGTGACTACTTGGATGATGTAGGGCATTTATGTAAGCCTTGTCGTTTCATGCACACTGGAAGAGACAGAGTCATTCATGGAATTCAAGTCACGTGTGGGTAAATTTGACATTTTTCATTAAATTTCTTTTAAATAGCTATTTGTTTCCATTACTTAAGACTGGAAGAGACAAATACAGCACCGTCGTTCACCTCTGCTACTACCTGAGAGCGCACACTGAAATGTTTTTCACAAAGCTTTTGCGTTTAAGAAGTGCTTTATTCATTATTCTAGCACTAGTGCAGACTATATTGTGCTCGTAAAACACGCATTTGCTAGATTACTGAAGTGCAGGTCTCTCCGAACCTTCATCCAAATATAAAAATCAACTTCGCTCGACGGAATTTATCTCCTTCTGAATTGATCTGGATGTTTTTTTATGTAAATGGTGGTAATCTCTTCATATGAACTGGGGCGGCGGTGGTGGGGGGGGATAAGAACTTCAATTGTTTATCCTTTGTGTCGCAGTTCCTGCGATTTAGGCAGAGAATTTTGTTACCCATCTAATAAAAAGGTAGAATTCTTTACTGTGAAGGAAAAACTTGAAGAGGTGCTTAGTTTCACTGTAAAACACTAACCAAGAAGACAACCCAAATACCAGAAATTTGTTGATTGACTAAGGAAAGGACTCCTGATTCTTGAGGTGCTGCTTACCAAAAGCGTAACCATTAGTTACAGCCCTTTCTGCACTGCCAGTTCCTCCTGGAACTCTCAGAAAATCCCACTGACACCAGCTTCCTGCACAGTCAGGTATGTGCTAGGATGTGGGGCCAGCTCTCCTGCAAGGGCTTCTGGGGGAGGGCCTTCCCACTCTTCCCGTGGCTCTCTGCCTCCTCTCCACTTGGAAGGGTGGGCAAAAGAAACAAAGAAAAGAAATCATAAAAATATCGAACGAGTTTGTTCCTTTACTCCCACAGAAAACAACTGCAAGCTGGACATCAAAGAGCACCACCCAAACACTGCCCTCGTGGAGTCTCCTGCGCGAGGGAGGCTTTTCGCTGTGTGCAATGGGTTTTTCCTGCAAAAACTGAAAAGCCTCTTGGACAACTCTGTACCTGTCAGCACCCTCCTGCTCGAACACCTGGGGGGGAAGTAGACCTCACAGCATCCTCTGAGGTGCACACCAATGCCCAGGGCTCATGTGGGGACTGGTGGCCCTTTCACGGCAGGTCCAATGGGATCATCACCGCTGCTTTCTGCAGAGGGACCAGCGGTTGCCTGGGGGTTCAGGTCCTGGCTCGTTCACAGCTTTTCGAGTCCCGTTGAAGCTGCCAAAAGCAAGCAGGAACCTCAGTGGGTCTACGGTGCCACGTGGTCTCGAAGGGGTGGAGTACAAAACCATCTGGCTTCACGCAGAAGGGAAGACTGTGGTGTGTCCCATGGCAAGAGTTTGCCCCTGGGGAGCCAGCCTCCACCCCGGAGCTGCTCTAATCACCAGAGCAGAGACCTCGTGGCCCTCAGGTCAACGGAGGTCTCACGCAGCAGGTTCTGGTCTGAATCTTCGCCGTCGCTGTATGTTGGTAGTTACCTCACTGAGAACACAAGCGATGGAATACTTACAGACAGGGTTTAACTCTCCTGTTCTCTTTCTGACAGCCGTTACTTGCTCCAATCACATCCTGCTCATCACATCATTTTTCAGAAATGCAGTGGTCATTCTGTGAAATTATTTTTTTCCCCTCTCTGTTTAGATTTTTGCCTCTGTTTTACCATGGTATAACTAGATTCTGTATTAACATTTCCAAGCTGTATTTCATTACCATTTTCCATAATTTATATGATCTCTTTTATAATGCCGAATGTGCTACTAGCACATGACAAATCTGCACAGTGACAAAGAACTTTTCTGTTTCTCTTCTGTTTGCTGCTAATCTTTTAGTATGACAGAAAATGTTACCTGCATACTTGATACCACAGAGCAGGGACAAAGGAAAACGAGTCAGCAAGCCAAGCAAACTTTCCAGGCCAGAGTCAAGAAGAGAACATATATGAAACAAAATTCAAGGAGGTGGGAGAGGGCATAGGGGACCAATGAAATCTGCCAGGAGAGGTTTGGATGAAACATGGAGATCAGGTGGAAAGGACCCACCCACCCAGGTTAGAGGCCAGAGAAGGTACTGCTGGGTTCTCGCAAAGCAACAAAATAGAGCAGGGAAGGTGACGTGCTGGAAACACTATCTCCTGTGATTAAAATCTTTTTAATTTATTGCTGATGCCATACGCACTCCTCCTCCAACCCCTCTGCAGCTGGTGTGTGGTTGCTTTGCTGTGGGATTTGCCCACATTTCCATCTTTCAGAGTTTCTCTGCTTCACTTTTGGTTAGCTTTTAGAGCTTTGCAAAGCAGATCCTCATTGTCATGGATTTCTTCAAAGGTGACGCTCTGCTTTGTTGGACGTGAAGCAGCACACAGGCTAACGAGCTGCCAGCACCCAGTAGACCGTTCTGCCAGTGTCTGGCTGAATCTTAAGGCAGAAAGATCTGCTTGAGATTGGGGCTAAACCAGAGTGGATGCCTCCTGGACCTTGTTTAGGAAGTCCAGAGTGAGATAAATAAAACAAAGCTAAAAGGGCCTTCCCAAATTCATGATCTGAAGGATTGGCTGTAGGTCTAGGGATGTCTGCACACAAAAAAAATCAGATTAGCAAGAAGCGACATTGCTTCTACCAGTGTAAAATGTCCTGTCTCAAATGATTTTAGAATACTTTCAAAATAGAATGGAATTAAAATATTTGTTTTAAACTATGCAGGGGAAAGGTCCTGGGCTTCTTGTACAGTCATGGCTGGTTTTACAGTCCTTCTCCACCCTCCATCACCAAGCAGCTCCGTTTCCCAAAATACCAGCAGGAACTCTTGCTGCAGTCTGTGTCAGTGTGGGTATTTGCTGTGGTATCTCTTCATTCCCCAAAATAACTACAGCAAACCCCTTCCTCCCTTTCTTTGGGTACAAATATAGTGCTGGTTTTACAGTCCTTCTCCACCCTCCATCACCAAGCAGCTCCGTTTCCCAAAATACCAGCAGGAACTCTTGCTGCAGTCTGTGTCAGTGTGGGTATTTGCTGTGGTATCTCTTCATTCCCCAAAATAACTACAGCAAACCCCTTCCTCCCTTTCTTTGGGTACAAATATAGTCTGAACTGTACTTTTTAGACAGAATATTAGCTGTTTGCCATAGCTGCAGACGCTCTGCCGTCTCCCAGCGCCTGCATCGCTTTGCAGCCTGGCAGGATTTTAGTTCACCGCAGCAGTTCACATCCCATAGTTTCTGGTTTGTACCTTGACATTTAACTGTTACTGACCGCTGGCAGCACAAGGCGTCCAATGGCAGGAAAAACTTAATGAAGCACTTTACATGTCAGTCATAAAATGTAGAAGCATGTGTGACTGCTGCGGTTGCACATCTGCACTTCTTTTCCCTGGCTTCCCTCAAAGCCACAGGTGACACTGCAGTGGGTTCTTTCCTGGCTTTTATAAACTGCATATCCAGTTTTCTTCCAGGTTCCCTCAGGAACCTGTGAATGAAATTGTTTACCTGTCCTGCAAAACACTTCAGAAACTTTCCATTCCCAAACTGAAGTGAGTGTTTTTCTTTCTTTTTCTGGAAGTAATATGTTCCATTTTCTCGTCATTTCAAAGCACTTTGATTTGTATCAAGTTTGAATCTTTTTTCTTCACATTTCAAAATGAAAAGTATTTTTCAGCTTCATGTTCTGTCAGTTTGGGAAGATTTTTTTATCAATCTTTTCACATAAACAATATTACTTCAGGCTTATCTTATTTTTAAATGAAAATATTTGGCTGGAAAAGTCACAGCCACTTCTTGTACTTAACATTTCCCAGATATGTGTGTGCCACGATATCTTCAGCTCTGAGACTCTTTTCCTTTGAAGCTCAAATCTTTCCAGCTAATTTTGGCATCCAAAATTAGTTTCAAAGTCTCTTCATGCCCTTATTGTTCCTTTTTGTCTCTTCCAGCTTCTCCTGTCTTCTATTTCTGTGCGTTCTCTGGATTCGCCTTGTGTCTTGTGAAGTCTGTTAGGGCGGATGCGGATGCGAGCTGGAAGGGCATCAGAGCACCTCTCCTACCTCTGGCTTCTCCAACATGCAGCTGCAGCCAGCAGGTAAAGCAGACATTGCTCAGCAATGTGAGTAACACCTTGGTAACTTCAACCTACGTGTAGGAGTATTTGTGGTGTACTCGCTGCTATGAGTAAGTCTGCCGCTTTCAGTAACAACCATGAAATCTTTGAGGCAATAATGTAAGACTCAGTCATCTTACCGCTCCTCCTCTGTCATCTTACCGCTCCTCCTCAGTCTTCCGGGGTCTCACCCATTCCACAAGGTTTTCAAGGCAATTACTAAGGGCTCGTGAGTTCACCAGGGCGGGTTTCACCATGCCCTCCTGAGTTGAAGGCATTCCGTTTTCCGCAGTGCTCTCTGAACTCTGTTTTTTCCCTAGACCTCTCCCTGCAGGCGCTAAGGCGGTGGACACCCGGTCACAGGTAACGTGCTGTTCAAGGACAGAGGTAAGTTGGGCACCAAGAGCTTCTTCGCTCTTCGTGTTTTGTTTCCGCTATTTGCCTTCCTTTCTTGCTGAGGATCTAACAAGTCTCCAGCTTCCCCGTGTGATGGCTGGCAGAGCCTGTGCTTGCTCTGCCTCCTCGGGCACTTCAGCCCTTTCGATTTTCCTCTCCGTACGCCAGAAGAAAACTGTCAGGTTTCAGAAGCCTTTTTAATGATTTTTGAAGCAAACCCCTTAAAAAGGGAGAGTTAATCACTCCCAGCTGCCTCCACACGGCACTTTAACCGCTGTCAGAGGAGTTCTGCTCCTGACCTGGAGGAACTTTTCTTTCTCTCTGTGTCAGTACTTTTTCCCAGAAAATTGGCCTGTTATGAATAGAATCAGACGTGATACACTCCACGTGGGTCTTCAGTGACACAATATTTCAGTGCCGTTCTTTCTGAGAAATGCACATGAAACTTTCAGGAAGTAAAAAGCATAGAGCATAGAGCATTTCCACCTTCCTTCGAACAAAAAAAAAAAAAGGAAATTGTTCAAAATTTGGAGCACGGCCTCTTCCAAGCGAGTCTTGTAAGTTATAAACAAAACAAAAAGTGTGTTTTTCAGGCTTTGAGTTCTACACAGAAGAAGAAATATCTGGGGTGAAAGATAATCTTTCACCAGTAGACTTTCAGAAATCATCATAATTTCTTCTTCCAGTGTAGGGTACACACTGAAACCTGGTGCCCGGTTTGACTGGGCTCGTTTGGAAGTGTCCTGAGGGCTGTCAGCTTCTGCTGAGGAGCACAGAAACCACTGTGCTCCTCATCTAACAGTGCAGAGCCGCGCGTTCCGATGGCCCTGGTGTGTTCCAGGTGTGCAGGGTGTGCTCCATGGCACTACTCAGCTCTGCTCCGGGAAACCATGCCGTTCTAACGCCGTAGACATCACCGCAGAGAGCCCTTGCCTTTCCCACTGGAAAGAGAGCTGGGTGGGTGGCGACGGTGGAGCAGCGCGGCCAGCTGTGCTGCCAGTGGATTTTCTCAGTTTATTATTATATTTTAACACAAGAACTCAAAGCTACAAAGCACAAAGGTTCACAAAACTTTGTAAATATTCAGAAATATGCTTATCTAGATATTTACAGGCTGCTGCTTTGATTGTTTTCCATTTTTTTCTAGCACACGGAGCTCCATTAAGCGGTTGGCAAACTATTTAAACAGCTCAGGGAAATTACCAGTTTTCCCTGCTCTCAATCATCTGTTAATTCTTTTCCTTTTGAAAAGTGCAAAATTTCCTCCTCCACTGTCAGGCTCTGTTATTAATGCTGTCCTGTTCTCCCAGCTCCCACCGCGATTCCTTCCCATCGCTCCATGACACCATTGCCTTTGGTAGTTTGAAGAAACAGATTATTCCACTAAAAAGGCAAAAAAGTTCAAACTATTTTTCATGTCACAGCAGAAACATCAGCTGCACTTTTCCTTGAAAACTGGTGCATAATTTTCTGAGAATGGCTTTAAACTTGCTGATTCCGGATCTCTCTGGGAGCCAGACGCTGCTCCAGCCCCTTTGGAGTCTGTGAAGAGCATGTGGGGACGGTGCCCACCTCCCCGTGGCTCTCCTGGAGGACACAGCTCACATTCCTCCCTACCCGTGGAACGGCACATGCTGGCAAAGGAGAGAGGAGGAGACTCTTGCTGGTGTGGAATGGGAGGGTGCAGGGGAGGGGAAGAGATGCTTCATGGAGGATTTGGAGATGGCCGTTCTGGAGGAGAGGGAGCAGTCAGCGAGGGACCCGCTGCCTTTTTTCAGAAAACCTGTGGAACACCATAACTGGCATCTGCATGTACAGCTGCAGCACGGCTAAAGACCTGACTTCAATCAGTAATAAAACAAGCTTGACATTTAAATCTAAAATGATTAAATTTTAAGATGATAAAGATTATTTAAGATTATAGAGAAGTCTTCCTGACAGCACTCAAGCAAGATTTCTTACAGGATTTGGTGGAAACATTTGCATTACAGAACCGGATTTCAGCCAGCACCTAACTCAGTTTCTCTACAAATTATCACAAGGCTTTTTTTTTCCTTTTTTTTTGCCTCACCCCCCCACCTCAGAGACAAACTAAACTGTTAAAAAGGCTAATCTGTAGGTCATACAACATCCCTCACACTCAAACTCCACGTGTGTACAGAATAATTGACTGTGATTCTGCTTTTAACAACGGGATGAGTGCGCAGGGTGAAAAGTTGGTGCTGGTGGTGGTCAAAGCACACCAAGCAGCTAAAAATTACATCCATTGGCCAAAAGCTACTGTCTGTCTGCTGGGAGGTTACTGGTTCAACTGGCTCTATATTTCAGAAGTGAATTCTCTTTTCCTGGTGTTTAAATATGGTTGAGGTGTACCTTGTAAGAAGAGGTGAATACCACGTGGTATTGAAAGCATCCCACCCTGCGGAGCGGGGAGGGGGCTTGCTGTGTTCCTCAGTGGTCCACGCTTCTGGCAGGTTTAGAAACAAAACCCAGCGTCCGTGGCTGTAGGTGTTGCGGCCAGCTGCCAGGGTGGGGCCCCTTCGGCAGTTTTGCTGCAGGACTGTGCCAGGGAAAGCCGCCGCTCTCGAAGCCAGGAGATTGTCACAACTGTCGGGGCCGCCCTGTCTGATG
>NW_010404857.1:68439-77612 GCF_000710305.1 Buceros rhinoceros silvestris | reverse complement strand
AAGCCCGCCGCTCTCGAAGCAAGGAGATTGTCACAACTGTCGGGGCAGCACTGTCTGATGGCCCCAGCAATGTTTCTCTTCTATGAGCTTGTGCCTTATAACCGTCCCGGCCCAGCTTTCTGGGTGCAGGGAGAAGTTCAAATGCTCGCCCTAGAATTAGCAAATAGCCTCGAGCCGCAGTGCAGAAAGTGGGGGAAAAATAAATCCCAGCTCCGATGCCCGTGTTAAACATACCGCTCCTCTCCCACCAAGGCAGTGCATCAGCTAAGGAGGGGCTTTGCTGGGGAGCAGGAGGCACCAGGGTACCACCGTTAGCGTGGGGAGAACATTGCCAATGTGGATTGCGATTCGGAATAAAACTTGCAGAAGCTGAGCGAGGAGGGGGAATAGCAACTCCTCTTTTGCAATATTTATATGCAATTGCTCTCGTCCGAGGGGGCAGGCAGCTGGATGGAGTTCAGAGTTGGTTTCAGCTTTGTGCAGCTGAAGGAGTGTTTTTTTAATATTTTTAAGCAGTCCATAAAAAATGAATATTTGTTTTTCATTTTTAATATGGATGTTAAAGATTTAGAGCAGAGAACCTGTTTCTTTATGAATATCACAGTAAAAAGCTACTTTAGCACTCTGTTACACAGAACCCAAAAGCCATTCATTCATCTATCACATCGATGCCAGCGGCAGGGGGTGGCTGCAACCATTTATAGCCGTCGCTCTCCAGTGGGATGGAACAGGAAAATCTGTTGCCAAGAGCAGACTTTTCCTTATGTTTCCTGGTTTTCCAATATGTTCTCTGAGTATTTCCAAGTAAAACACTCCCAGACCTGTCTGCCAGCGAGCAGCAGAAGTGAGGAATGATTTCTGTTTTACATGACCACCTTACATCTTGGTGGAGGAGATGGCAACCCCCAAACCCAAAGCTGGAGGCAGTAACTCCAGCAATAGATTTCACTGATAATAAAGAAATGTTCCTATTAAAGGCTCGTTACCCAACTTGCAGCACTCCCAGAGGTCATTGGGCTGACTCGGTTGGAGGGTCCTGGCTGGATCCTGTGTTTGGGGGTGTCAACCCTAAGTGCTGAGCCTGGAGTAAGTATCCACAGTGTCGGGGCTGGTTCTCCTTTCCCGGGGCTGGAAGACGGGTGTGATTATGATGTCGCAGCGTACAGGCATTTGGCCAGCCTGTGTGGTTTTCCATTGCTTTAGTGAAGGTCAAAGATTTGATGGATGTTTTACGGTGCATAAGGAACAAGGAAGCAGTTTGTTCTGTATTTGCTGATAATTAAAACTGATTTTAAAGTCCCCCTTGTTCTAAGCTGTATTAATTACTTCTCAGCTAATCCTATGCAATCTGTGGGCCCTTAAAAAAAGAACCCCAAGCTTTAAAGAGAGAGAACCTGATTTCACAATTAATATTCCTCAAATTAGTCTCTCCTGCCTACAAGCCGAAAACAACTCGGAAGTTCCTGCTGCCAGAAAACTGCCAGTTTGCCGTGTGGGGTTGTGGGGCGAACGGCAAGTGGTTTGCTTGTCCTAAGCATATTGGGAACCCTTTCCTGAGTTGGTTCCCCAATTTGTGCTATTAGTAAACATAATTCTTGTTGATGTGAGCAAAAGTGATAATAAAAGCAGAAGAAAGTGATGTCCTGTTGCTGCTGTACTGGCCAGACTCCACACCGGATTAGCCGTGAGGGGGTGCGCAGCAAAATCCTCCTCTGCCTCGGCACTGGGCTGCTGTTAGGGACGGGACGGGGTTACCATCCCGGTCCCTGCACGCATACACGGTGTGGTATGAGTTTCACCCGTCACGGACTGTCAACATACCCTTGGTTCAGCATCACCAACAGCTGGCCACATGTGGTGAGGCGTTCGAGGGTACAGCAAGAGCTGTAAATGCCTCTGTGATCCTTACGGTTACCCCCACTGTTTTCACAGCCCAGCAGCCCCAGGGGAGCTGCCCGGAGTCGGGTACCTGCCCAGGTGTCTGACCCAGCGTCCACTGGAGCTGCCAGGTCTGCAGAGAGACGGTGCTGAGGAGGTCTGCGAGATCCTCGCATGCCAGCAGCCTCTGGGTAGCAAGTCCTGCTCTGACCTCGGGATGAATTATTATGCAATCATATTTTGTAAAAAAAAGGGTTATTGATTCCCTTGCTGGAAAGAGGGGAAGAGGAGAGGGAGGGAATCTGCCAGATATTTGGGTTTTTAATTGTTTTCTATTGGTTCTGCTTTCCTGGAGAGCATTAATAATCCTTTGTCAGGCTGCCAGCGATCTGTCATCCCCGAAGCAGCCTAATGGAGTGGGCAGTATCTGCAGAGGTGTACGGACACCATAAACACTGAAAGCCAGAGAGGGACGTTTGGGAAGGGCACTGGGGAAGGTTATTTTCGGAGTGGATAAAGGACGAGGCCATGAACAGTAAATACCGGCTGCAAGGTGACAGGACGTAGTCCTGAAGTTCTGCTTTCCAGGGCACCCACTGAGTAACACCGGCAGCTCATCACCCTGAGGTTGGGTTCAGTCCCAATTTAATGCCAACTAGAAATAATAAAAGGGGAAACAAACAGTCCAGAGTGTGTTGAGGAGTAAAAACGAAATCACATGGACAGCTTTGATGGATAAATGCAACACCAAGGTAGCAGATATTACATTCTCATTAATACAACGTTTAATATTGTCTGTCATTATTGAGCTGCCTTTGCCAATGCAGCCCATTATTTTCTTTCCTCTTGCACTGGTTGTGAGTGAGTTTAACCCACCAACGTAGGTCCAGTTTACCAGCTTCTTTCAGATTCAAATGCTATGGTAAAGCAAAAGAGAACAGGCGCATGTGGGCGCAAAGAGTGAGCCTTTAGTCAGAGTACAGCCAGCCCTCCGTTCCCAGGAAGCCTGGCAGCTGATTAGTATTGATCAGGTCAAGGTGACCTGCTCTAATACAATACGGCTCTTACCAGCTCGAATTCAAAACAGCTATAGTAAATAAGATTAATAGAACCAATTTGCTACTCCCAAGTAACATTGTAATAGAGCCTCATATGACTGGGTTCACATTGGAAAATAAATTAATAGCCAGTAACACACCGCGGAAGTACAGCTCTGCATTTCCAGAGCGGTGTACAGCCGGTACGGCCTTTAATAAAGTGACGCGTACGAACCAGCTGATCGGCTGATACGCAGAGCCACGGTTCTGCCGTGTTTAAAGATCTGTCACAGACTTCTCCCCCCAGAGTTTGGTGTGTTCCAAGAGCTCTTTCACTTCTGTTTTCTGCGCTTGTGGTTCAGTTTGCTTTTGGTCAAACACCACACAGTGAGGCGTCTCCTAAACGTTCTTAAACCTGCCAGATGTGAAATGTAAATCTTTTTGCTAATTCTTTGGAGAGAAGAAAGACGAAAGGGAGGGCTAATGCTCCGTTGTGATGCATTTGCAGCATCTGATGGACGGGCATAGCAGGACAGGTTTCTGTTCTGGTTAATCTGAAGAAACTCCCCACCTTACAGGGCTCTCACACTTTAGTTGTTAATGTAGCCCCATTTGGGAAAAAAAAAGCCACTCTCCGTCTTCTTCTTCTTAGAACCAACCTGTCTTTTAATCTCATGAAACTTCCTCTCTTTTCCCCCTCTCTTACACCTATTTCCTTCATTCCACCAGATTTCAACACCTGTCCGGATGTTTATTGCATGTACAATGAGGAACTCAGCTCGCCAAGTAACAAATTACGTTCTCTAGGAAAAAAACCTGTGCTGCTTATGTCTAATTAACCTCCCTACAGCATGTTCGACATGATGGGAGGGTAACCTGCTGAGTCCAGGGCAGAGCTGTGCCAGATTGAAACTGTCCCAAATGACTCCTAGTGATGAATAAAGAGAGCAGGTCTGCCGGGGTGGTGGTAAACAGTGTGTCTTGGTGCCTGCTCCGCTGTGTAAACAAGGCATTAGCCCTTGAATGCTCACTCAGCTTTTCTGCAGACCATTAAAATTACCCTGCTATTTAAAACTATGTATGCTTAGGAAAATGCATATTCATTTTCCTCCTAGAAACCCAGATAATATTGAATCAATGTTTAATTTTAGGGGACAGCCTCAAGATGCTGAGAAATTATGTCTGAGAAGCTTGCTGTCTCCTGAAGGAAGAAGTCAAGGGGCTGTTTGTGGTAAGCTCAGCCTTGTCAGCCACGATGCAACTTGCTCTCAATCATTTCCCTGGGTTGTACGTGATGTAATTGTAAGCCCAGGGGCCGCTTTTTCAGCCCTGTATTTGTACATGCCTCACGCAGGGGGATTAACCTGTGTAAGGTAACATAAATAATAAATAACCACGGAAGTTGCTGCACCAACGACCATGCTCAGTCAAGCGAGACCTTTCAGCTCAGTTTTTTAGCTCCTGAAGTGGGGAAAGGGTCCCCTTGTCGTGCCACAGCTTCTCACACTGTGATTTCTTCTGATTTACGTCTGCTACAGAAGCAGCCTTGGAAAGAGGCAGCCAAATCAGACCAGCTCTAATGCTTTTGACAATGTTTATGTTTCACCTTAAAATTACAACTTTCCCTTTCCTTTTAGGTCTTTTACTTTGCCTTTTCCTATCAATTTTGAGGAGATGTACACTCCAAGCAAGCGATGTACGCATATCCTGGCACAACCCAGGGTTACTTTCATCAGCAACCACACGTCAGATAGTTCTCTGAACAGATCCTGCTGTTGGGTCTTTCGTTCCCCAGCACGTTCCTGTTTTATCTATTCATTTGGGATAGGTGCCAGACAGTGAAATGAAACATCTCGGCAAACTGAGACATAGAAATTTAACTAACTGCAGGTTATCTAGAGGATATTATTTTATATTCTATTCAGGCATATCAAGATGTTCCAGAGCTGAAAAGAGTGAAAAAAATGACGTGAGCATCGGGAGCTCTGCTGAATTAATTGCACAGAACTGAACGAAGTTCTTAAGCAGACTTTGTACTGTAAGTCGTGTCCTACGAACTCAGAAGATTCGTGAGAACAGCTGTTTGAGCCCGAAACGGCAACAAATGCTCCTGGAATAGCGAGTTAGCAAACGCATGGAGTTTCCCTGTTGCCGACATAATCCATTATGTCGGATTTTGCCCCAAAGTAGCTGTAAGCGAACATCTTGCAGTGAAAACGTTGCTGAGGAGTAAATAACAACGCTGTGATTTAGGGCACCGCGATGGTGCTCGCAGTGTACGGAGCAGAAATGAAGTTGAAGTGCTTTGGGCACAGTAATTACCTCTTTTGTCTTTGGCGTGCCAGTACTATGGAGAAGGTTTTATACTGCTGGAGTTAATAAATCATTCACTAGCAGTACAGCCGAGTAGCCCTTGCACAACGTAATTAACAAGCGAAACTGCAACTACAGCCGCCCAGCTACAGAGAGAGGTGCTTAATTAAAAGCGGGATGTTTGCAATGGCTCAGAACTCTTCCGGGGGACAACTTCAAGCTTTTACGTACTGGAATGTTAATTTGTGCTTCATAAACTGAGAACTGGAGAGAAAAATCCCTCTGCAAAAAAAAAATCAGTGGAGCTTCGTATCGAGGCCTTGAGGTCGTTTAGGTTGGTCTTTCCTTATGCAAAGTGAATCTGCTGGTGGGTCAGGCCTCGCAGCAGGGTTTCGCTTGCATAAAATTCCATATGAAAAATCAGCGCCGATATTTATGACAGGGACGAACAAGGCCCAGTGGGTCGAGGAGCTTCGCATTCAGGAGGTGTCATCTTCCTCACATACGCTCTGCTCTGGACTTGGCTGGGTCTCTTGGAGCCGGGCCTTTGAGGGTGGTTTGACTCCTACCCACAGCAGATGTGAGATGGACCCCAGCAGCTCTCGGGGACGTGAACCTTTGATCCGCCCGCGAGTGGTGCTGCGCTCCCCCCGGAGCAGGGCTCTGCGCCGGGTTGCAGCATCTTGGGAAGGGCACGTGCTCAGCTTGCTCAGCTCATCTGGAGCGACTGCAGCTTTTTCCAGCTTTCAACCTAATTCAGAATTTTTTGGTTTTAATTCTCCTCAGTACAGGGGTGTAACAGAAAAGGAAATGAATATAAATACACTTTAATGAGTTCTGTAATCCTGCTACAGCGGGATAGGTACACGTGTGTGTAACCAGAACATGTGCAGGTTCTCCCCCTTGGCTGCAGAAATGCCTTCCCTGTGTAACCCCCTGGGAACTGGGTGTCTGCAGCATCCAGCCAGCTGCACCAGCTGGACTCCTTGCCAAAATATTTCAAGCACTAAAACCATTTTGCTTTTTCCATATCTAAATATTGCAGAACTGTCACTGATTTATGGCAGCATCGTGGGGTAACTGTCTGTATCTTTTATTTTATAACACTTCACTTTGGAATGTTGAACGCATGAGAGCGGAGCAGAGCCCTGGGTGGCTGCGCATCAGCAGCAGCCCGCGGTGCAGCGGGATGCTCATGGTGCCCCAGCCATGGCCCGGGCTGCTCAGCTCGGGCTATGATGAGGCCTTTGCTCCTGGTTATTGAGAACAGCCCCAATTAAGGGGCCTGGCCCTATTAGTTAGAGCTAAATGTAAAAAATCAATTCCTTTGCAGGTTCTGAGCAGCACTGGGAAGGATGAGCTTTGCTTGTCTTTAATGGTTATTAAAGGGTTGCGATAAGACAAGACTAACTGCTCATTACCGTGGGATACCGTTGCCTTCAGTCAGCAGCTCTCACACTTCTAGATAAATATTTAAAATGTTAATTGTGACTATTACATGGCTTTAATTTACAACATGTAGGGTGTTCCTTTGAAAGAGACTTTTAATTTATCTGGAAAACTCAGATTAGTAAGAAAAATACTCTATTGCTCTGGTGAAATACCATCTTAAAGCCACAAGAAAATGATACATCCTTCCTACCTCAGAAATCTTCCAAAAAACGGCTTCAGCAGGGTGAACCCACTACATCCTGTCATCTCTTTGGGCCCCACTCTTGTGGTGCTTTGGCTTGAAGACAGGGAGGTAGATTGTCTTTTCAGAATTCGGGGAAAATGATTGCACCGGATGTCCGTACCCATAGCTGGGTACCCAATTTTGCACAGATTGACCTTGCCAAATAAAGCCAGTTCAAACTCCAGTCTCTTCCATGGCCGGGCAGAGCTCTGGGCAGTGGCACTGGGCCGGTGCCCCGTGGCTCCCCAGCCAAGGACGGGGCTCTGCACGTCCCACCCCGCTGGCAACATCAGCAAAGATGGAGGTTTGTGACCATTATTTGCTTATTTAGGTGAGATAAGCTTTCTAGGAGACAGAGCATCTAAACTATTCCACTATGTAAATACAAAGCCATCTATGCACTTGTCCCTGAGAATTTATAAGTCCTGGGGATAATAACACTGTGTCTTCTAATTGCCTTTGGAATAGACCTCGTTTCTATCGAATTAGAGAAGAAAAGATTAAAAACTTAATCTCCCTAGTAGAGAGTTGCTATTATAAAAGTTACGTTGAGAAATGTGTCTTTCCTCTCTCTGGATGCCATGAGGCGGAAGCACAGGCGTGATGTGCCGAGGGACACGTGAGGCTCCTGGCCGTGAGGCTCTTGGCAGCACAAGTCACAATAAAATCCTTGTTTACAAATAAACATGTAGCCCACAAAGTCTGAGGCCCAAACAAGGACTGGGGAGATGTCATCAAAAAGATGGCAGGAATACCTATAAAACAGACAAGTTATATTTAAATTAAATGTGTGTTTATTAGAAACTGCGAATGTGGGGTTTCCATCTTAATTTTAGTCGGTGGGTGACTGATCTATTTTTAATAAAACCTGTTCTCTTGTGTTTTCCTGCGTCCCCTCAGTGCCCTTGCTTTCACTTCTGTAATTACTCAGATTACGGATTCTGCACATCAGGTATGTTAATACGGGGGAGGAGAAGGGGCAAACACTTCAATTAATTAAGCCAGGTTGTAGCAGTTCATCACCATCATTTTTCCAGGTGTCAGTTGAGGAGATCTCTGGGCATGGTGCAGACGAGCCGGGACCTCCTGGGACTCCCCATCGCAGCATTTCAGAGCGCTCGGAAATAAGACTTGTCAAAGTTTAACGATAAACCCGCAGGAGCTGAGGAGCGTATTTGCAGGCGGGTCCTACAACCCCGAGAATCTCCACCCCTGGGCTACCGGGAGAACCCCCGAAGTTCCTGATGTGCAGAGAGGGCTTTGGCTGGTGGGCTGTCATAGAGGTGAAGCTAACTACAGAGTTTAACAGCGGTTAAACCACAGAACGCTGCTGGTGAAGCCTACTGGGTTGGTTGCTTTAACCCTGTTCCTTCACCAGCTGTTTGAGCAGCCAATCAGAGCGCCGGGGCCGGGAGGTGGGGCTGGGCTCGCTGCTCACCTGGGGGCAGGGTGGGGCAGTCCCAGGATGCTCGGCTGGAGCTGGGGGTCCCTGGGCAGCGAGGAGGGCTCTGGCCAGTGCCCTGAGCTCACCAGAGGAGACTTCTCTGGGACTTTGGCGGCTGCTGGAAGTAGCTGGAGATGAGAGTGGAATGAGGGTCTGAAAAAGGTACCTCTATTTCTTTATTTTTTAAACTATCCCCCCAGTAAAACTGTGTTTTCTGTCTTTAGAGAGTTTGTTGTTGTCGGTTTCTGTCCTGGTGCAAGAGATTGGAAGTCTTTTGATGCCTTCATAGAAAGTTTTGGCTGTATGCTCCAGCTGATGCCAAATTCCTTCACAGGGTCTATTTTTTTTTTTTTTAATTAACCCAGTCTAGAAATATTGGCTTCCACCCCCTGGGGATGCAGTGCTCACCGTCGGGGGTGGGGGCAGTGTTGTGGAGCAGGAATAAAAGCAGGTTGCTGAACTGCAACCCCCTGGGTACTGGGTGTCGGGTTTACCTGCCTCCTGGCCTCGGACAGGGCGCTGCAAACCTTTGTCTCTCAGACCCAGAACGTCTCCTGGGACAGTCAGTCTTCTCCAAAGGAACAATATCGGCAATATTTACTGATTTAACAGTACTCGGGTGTTGTGCTTAGCACATAATTCTGGAGTTAGGGTGTTTTCCATTTGGTACATGGTTGTGGTGTGAATACTTCCTGTTTTGTGAATAAGAATGCACCCTGTTGTTTTTTTAAAGAATGTTTTTGTGAGCTCGTATTTCAATTACAACAGTGACCTGAATCTGAAAAACTTGGGGGGGGGGGGAAGGGGGGGGGGGTTGAAATGGGAG
>NW_010404857.1:52859-68401 GCF_000710305.1 Buceros rhinoceros silvestris | reverse complement strand
TATTTCAATTACAACAGTGACCTGAATGTGAAAAACTTGGGGGGGGGGGAAGGGAGGGGTGGTTGAAATGAGATGCCAAAACAGTGCTTTTAGCACTAGTCCTTCACCAGCGAGTTCAGTAATTCACTGCATGGTCAGGGTGGGGTCCTCGCCTCCCTGCAGGCACAGCAGACTTCTGCTGACCTTAGTGGAGGCACGGTTAATAGCATTAATATATTGGCAGACTGGTCTCAGGTTTCTCTTTCCTGACGTTTGGCTTTAATAGAGCCCAAAAGGGACAATGAATTTTGCAGCACAAAGGTTTGGCTCCGTAATGGGCTTGTTTTCATCCCTTCTTGAGGTGGGATCAATGTTAGATACCTCCCTCAGGAAGTTTGCTCTCAGTCTCCTTTATATACTTGGTAACAAGCTGTTCTCGCCTTTTAAAGGGTTTTTCTCAGATATTACACGTTTTACCAAAGCCTATTTAATTACTAGGTCGCTTCCTGGTTTTGGCTTCTCACCTGTCTGGGCAGTGGTGTGTCTGGGTGTCCGTACCTGCATCAAACTCCATGAGCAAAGGAGTGACTTAAGGGGACGTGTGGAACCCTGCCACGCTGGTGGTGCAGCACCCAGTCTGTAGGCACCCTGCAGGTGAAGAGAGCAAAAACGCGCGAAGGAGCAGCCATCTCTGGTGGTGACCAAGGTTATTCCAGAGCTTAATTTTTCTGATGGTTAAACTCTGATTTTCCAGCCTTGGTTTTCAGCCAGCTTGCTCTTTTTTCTAACTTTGTCTTACAGCATAACTGCTTCTTCTCTCTTCCTTATTTATTTACTGCCACAAAATCTAGCTAATTTTCTAGACTAAATAAGCAATTTTGTTTTAATCTCATCCTCTGTTCCCACTTCTTGATCATCCATGCAGTTCTTTGCAATACTTATGTACACTGTAATTCATCTTTCTTGAGTGAAGATGTACAGAATTATACATGGTAGTGAAAATTGAGTTCTTTGTATTTCTGTCTATCGGAAAAATGATGCGTAATAGGATTTAACTTTTTTAATTGCAAATCCCCATTCTGTGTAAACCATGCTTGGTTTCCTCTGCTCTTACTTCTAACTGATGAGTTCCTGATACTTAACAGAAATTCTTGTAGTTGCTTCCAAAGAGCATCATCTTTCACTTAACCACAGCCATGTTCCCATGTCTCCACACATAGCGGTAAAATTGAGCTGTTCTGTCACTCAGCATCGTGTTGTTTCTCCCAGTGATACCTGATAGTCCCCAGTAAATGAACCCTCCTGACTTCTGTTAGCTAATTTAATTAGCATATTCACATTGGGACCTAATAATGAGGAGTTAAAAACAATCTGTTATAAGGCTGATGCTTAAAGGATTCAGTTAATACCCTGTGTGCAGCTTGAGGGCATCTTACCCTCTTCTCTTACCCTTACTTTACCCAAAGGTCTTTTTCTAATCCTCATCTCTTCCTCTTGAATTCACAGTTTCGATATTGAATGTTCTGCTGAAATCCTGGTATTAGTGCTAAGTAATCTTTTAATAAATATAATGTTGTAGAGGTTAGATGTGGAAAACTTCTATTTGTGTTTAATATTGTACAATAAACGTATCTGTTGCTATTCTCCAAGGAAGTGCTTGTCTCAGTTACAAGAAGGCTCCAGGGTAGCCAGGTTCCTACACAAACGTACCCAGAGCAAGTTAAGATTCTCAGATAAAGCAGTTTGAATTGGATTATTTTGGTTTGAAGAATAATGTTCTAACAGGCTTTGAGGAAAATATCACTTCTGCTGATTCCTGCTACTAGCCTGTTAATCACGGGGCTTGCGCTGGGTGGGGAAAGACTTGTTGCATCTAGTGCAGCCCTCTTCAGTAGTATGCGTTACGTATGTGTAAGGAAGTCTGCAACAGCACAGATGCCTACAGGAAAGGGTCTGGTAAAGAATCTAACGTGAGACTGCTGATGAGTAGTTGTGATTGAGGCTGTAGAGAGTTACAAGCAAAAGCAGTGTAAATTTTTTTTCTTTATTGATTCCCTAATTTGTCAGAAGAGAGATGTGTTGGACTTGGGCAGCCTCTTGCAGACAAGTAAATAAGGGGTATTTCAAAACTGGTAACAGCCTCTGAGCAGCAAAGAACGATGCCATCGACGTGGCTCACTGACTGTGCATTAGACCTGCTGGCTGTGAGGATCTGCTTCAGAAAATATCTTCTACCATGTGTCAAACTGGGGGAAAAAAAATACTGCTCCAACAAACTTTTTGTTGTGTTGCAAAATCAAGCTGACAAGCTGCGCTAGGCTCACAAGCTTCTTGCCCTTTTGCGGGTGATGCTGCTGGATGTCCTGGCAGGCACCGAGCAGCAGCCTCCCAGGAAGGGCCGAGGGGTTACTCAAGCTCTGCCCGAGGAAGGAGCTGCCTGTGCTGGGAAGTAAAACGAGCTGCGTTGTGGATGTGTCCTCTGTCAGCACTGAGGACCGTGGCGGGTTTTTCTGTGTTTTCTATAGACAGTATTTATTGCCCCTCCAAAATGCAACTGATGCAGGTTTGGCAAAACCCGTCAGTGGATCTCAAAGGAGTTTTTCTGTTGCTTTCACAAGTCTCTCACTACTTCTGTGGCTCTGGGGACTCAGCCAGGTATTCAAGGACTGTTTTGGTGACAACTGCTGCTGGGAAGAAGGAAGCAAGCCCCCGCAGATGACATTGTCAGCACTGTGTGTGTGGAGCGTTCTGCTGCTCACCACTCTCCTTCTCCAGGTGGTATTTTGGACCTCGAAGTATAAGGAGCTATTACAAAATGCAGATGGATGCTAGAAAAGCATCACCTCTTTCTGCGCTTGTGCTGGGGTGCAGAGCACCAGCTCCCTCCCTCTCAAAGCCACTGATGGGTAGAAATGATAGTGGCTGGGAAGGAGGGAGAAAACGTGTGCTTGTTTGCTGCTAATGACAACACCAGGAAAGAGCCCTGGAGCCGGAGCCAGGTCGAACTGATCCTGGGGCTTGAAGTAAAGGGAGGGAGACGGGATGGCACAGGAGTGAACAGAAGACCTCACAGGGAGAGAGAAACTTCTTTAATGCTTTTAATGAACCATGTTGATTTATGCATTTTCCAGAAGCAAAGAAGCCAAAGCTGTTTGGGAGACTGGAAAAGTTCTTCTGTCTCGTAAACATTTTGCATTTCTCTCTCTTTGCAAACTTGCTGCCCAGACATTCCACGAGAACTCGCTCAGAGCAGCGGAGATCTGTGGATCCTGCATTTGCAAAGGTTGTGGCTATGTTTCATCAACCCGGAGAATTATTTTACTTGGGTTACGCTCCAGTGTGACATACATTTTGTGGGCGTGAAGAAGTATTTTGGCCTGTGACTTGGGCTGACCAGCTCTGCTCTGCTTCACTGGCAAGAAACTGCATCATCCATGTGGTTATTTACTGACACACCGTGCGGTAATTCTTCTCCTTTAATATTCTGTTGTCTAATTGCAGTTAATTGTGGTTCTTAATCTTGCTAATTACTGTAAATCGTGCTCTGCCAGCATCCTTTCTTTCAATGGCAATAAGGCTTTTTTGTCACCTTGGAAGGTGCGTGTAGCTCCATATAATAGAGGTGTCTCAGTGATGAGGAATTACCGGAGAAGGCTGCAGAGGACTGCGTGGCTGCACGCGAAAGCAACACGCTGGGGTAAAAAAAGAGGGAACAGGTGTAAAGCCCTTTACTGACGTGAATGGCAGTCAGGATAACTTCAATTTCATGTCTAAACATCAGCCCTTTAATTAAAACCCTTAGAAGCCTGTAACGCTGCTGACACGCTGTTTGACGGGGGAACGTCACCTCCGAGCAATTAGCATTTCAAGCACAGCGTACTGGCATCTCTGTGGTCCTCCCGTAGGAGTCTAATCTTTGAAGACTTTTCATACCAAACGCTTTTGATTTCATGGCTAATCAGTTGGTCAGGTCACTGTATTCCATTAATGTGTAGAAAGCTGGTGAAATTGGGTTCGAAATTTTGCATTAACTGTAGGTCTGCATGAGGGTCTCTGGATTATTCAGGTCTGATCCACCCTGATATTTTTGCACTTGTGTATATGAGTTGGTGGGAGAACTGGCTTTGACATTTTGGATATTCCCGTGAAGTAAAAACCAGCTCTGTGTTTAGAGGTAATGTTTAACTGGCACACTCTGCAGAATGCAGATTGCAGTTTAGCCTCAGGAAGAACAACACAAAGAATTGAAAAGTCACCAAAAATAGACTCTTTGAGACTCTAATCATAAAAGTTAATGAGTAATGGGACTTGCAAGAAGATGATTAAAATTTATTTTTGATAATGAAAAACGGGTGCGTAAGATGCTACCATAAATGCTACCATTGCAATTCATATCGCTAATATTCCAGAGTATCAGCTGAGCAATTTCAGCTCGGGCATCCGCAGCTCCTGGCCATGTGGTTTTACTCCCCTCTGTCCCTGTGCTCTTCTCGGAGTCTAAAAATAGCTGCTAATGACAACCTGCCTTCGCTCCCCTCTGCTCCTCTTCTACTTGTTAAATAACAACCACATGTTGGAGCCAACCAAGTAATCAAGGAAAAACTATATTAGGCTCTCCATCTGATGTCTCATTTTAGAAGGAAATTTTTAATAATGAATTACCATCTAATTTTCAGTCTTCTGCAATGCTATTTGCATATGTAGTTGTTATTAATTACTTAGCAGGGCAGTAAAGGATGTGTACTGGCACAGCTCACGGTTGTTTTGAGGCACGCAGCATCGTTTAAGAGTTCATAATGATATCGCTCGCCAGGCACGGTGTGGTTCTGGGCAGCGCAGTTACCGTGCTTGGAGGCTTCCCCCAGTGCTGTTTGTGTCCTGCAGCACCCACGGTGATCCGCTGGGGCTTTTCCTGTGGGACGCTGCGGAGTCCAGCAGTGACAGAGAATCCTGGTTGTTCTGAACGGAGTCAGCGGGCCGCGGGCGGTTTCACTCTCCCTGTGGTGACAAGGAGAAAACCAGCAGCTGTTCCCAACTTGCTGAGTGCACCTGAGGCAAAATTTGTTCCTTGTACAGCCTTGTTCGTGTATCGCTGCAAGTCCCGCAAGAACCTCCTTGCTCATTTATCTTGAGGAGACCCAAGAGATGCCCCACCAGATTTTAAAGCCATTACTGGATGTCTAAGGCTACATGCAGATTTTTCTGGAGAAGCCCCAAATCTGAGCGCTCCAGGCTCTCCACAAGGCTGTGTAGCGTGATCTACCTCGCTGTGTTCTGTATTTCATATTCCTGATGCACCTCTACAGAGTCTCCTCAGCGTGCTGGTGCTCACCGAGCAGCTTAGCCCCGAGCTCTCTGCACTGGGGAGGTGGGGGGGACATGGCTCTGACACGTCCTCGGTGGCACAGTTCTTGACAGCATCTGCAAAAGCTTTGAAGAAATACCACAGAAAGCACACGGTTCCTGTATCCGCTTCATTCTTGACGGCAGCCTGTACCTCCTGCAGGCTGCTGCTCCTCGCAAGGAATTGCGTGCAAGCTTCTGGAGTCCTCCACAAACTGATTCACTCCTGAGATGATATAACTAAGTGAAGGGCAGAACAGGGGACTCTGAGCTTGTTGGCTTGTGTTAGTTACCATCAACCCAAAATCTAATAAAATCCAAAAGATGTTTCTGCAACTTGCAAGAAAATGGAATAATCTGGCAAAAGTCAGAGTTGTCTTCTGCATAATTGAGAAATAGAAGCAGATTAAATTTCATTTCAAGAGCTAATATTTTCCTTCCTGTGTTACGGTGATTTCAGTTCCTTCAGAAAAGAGCCACATCCAACCCAAACCTTTGCTTTCCATATTGCTCTTTTTTCCTTTGGGATTTGCTTGTTCCCTCACACCCCTGTTCGTGCTCCCCAATATGTTGTTCTTCAGCCTGGCTTGCTTTGGGCAAATGTTTTTGTTCACTACATAAATAACCAGAAATACGGAAACTTGACTCCAATTCCTGTGTGGAGATGGGATTGCTCTGCCTAGGGGAGGGGGGGAAGATTGACGGGAGCACTGACATTTCGGTTAATTTGTCTTCAGGAGCTTTGGTCATTATGAGTTCAACCTGTGTTAAATATGACTTTTTGACTCGTGAAGAGGTTGGGAGAGGGAGATGTTGATAACGGGGAAAGTTGCTGGTTGGCAGCTGACAGCCCTTCCCCTTCAACATTGACTTATTCAGACTATGGAGGAAGATGATTTGGAGAATTCCCATTTCCCCACTGTTATAAACGGCGGACTTCACAACTGGAAGAAATAATGGATCAAAGTTGAGTTTTAGTGGGAATGTGCATCTAACCAGCTTTTGTACTCCAAAACCAAACTGAATCGGTCGTGATTATCCAGGTTGTATTGTTCATGTGATACAAATTATATCCTTTGTTGTGATATGGTGACCTAAATCTCCAGGATTGGGGTCACAGTCAGCTTACTGTGAGGCGCCTGTACCTTCCAGATGATGGAATGGGTCAGAAATGAGTTAACTAACTCTTGGACGTGATTTCCTTGTCTGTACTAGATAGATATTTCACGTCTGCATCAGTCTGTTTAATTCGCTGTCAGTGGTAGATGTTTCTATTTTATCTCCTTGGAGAATTTCTTCATTAATGAGCAAATTAAGACTTCTGGCCTCATACTGTTAAGAGTCTCTGATTTATGCTGTGCGCTGCCTTCTGAGCATGTTTAGCCATGTTGCCTGCTTAGCTGGATGTGGCTTCTGCTTGGTACCTGCTCGGAAAAAAGCAGGAGCCGTGCACTCTAAGAATTTAATAGCTATTTAGGCAGGTGAGCAAGTTCAGTCTCTCCCTCAACATCCACTTTCACACAGCATGTAGAGACGTACGTATATAGGTACATATGGTGTCTGTTTTGGTGTCCCTAAACGGTGATTTGATGTTTGTCGCATACAGTGATTTGGGGAGTTGGGGAAATACATTGAGATCCGTAGGAGAACTAGGATGAAATGTCTGCTTGGTCTGTTTTGGTGGGGAAAGGGAAGGAAGGGTTAGAAAAATAAGGGCGAGGCTGTGGAGGCAAGTTGAACAGTCTTTGTTTCTCCCTTTACTCTGCCAGCACTGGCTGCTCTGGTATTTCTCCCCCACCCCCTTGCCCCTGCGTGGTTCCTGTAATGCTTCCTGTCGCTTAATGCTGCTGCGTCCGACCCATGAAGCGCCACTGTGTTGCATCAGCCAGCCTTGCTCTGATATTTTATTGAGTTTGATCACTAATATAACCTGATTTGACTTGCTGGAGTGCAGCAAATGTCAAGTAGAAAACATAAAGGGAAATCTATTTGTTAAGTGCAGCTAAGACAAGCCTCCGTGTGCTTCGAAAACTTAGAAAAATGAGTTAAGCTGTAGCAAATGTATAAAAAAGTTAAGTCAGGAGACTTGCACAAAGATGTACTTTTGTATTTGGAAGCATCTCAAGTTCTTATTGAAGATGGTGGTAAATCACTTGGCATTAAATATAGTATGTATTAGTCTTAAAATCAACTGCAGATGTAGTGGAGCAAGTACTTCAGGGTTATAGACACTGAGGCTGTCGACTCCACTCTTGATGTTCGCATCTTTGAGACTTCGAACACGTTTTCATCTTGTGATTCTGCTTTATTACTGCCTTGTCGATAACTTCTCTGCTTCTCTGCAAAATAAATCTTCTAAATTACAGGCTCTGTTAAAGTGTTTTTGGTCAGTCCCTGCACACAAGCCGCAGCTCGGGGTGCTGCTCCTCTCTGTGCTCACCCCCAATAAATCCTGTGGTCTGACGCGTCCCGGTTCAGATACTCTGCTATTTCTGAGGAGGAATGATGCAATAGGGTTACTAAAAAGGGAAATAGTATAGATGTTCTTTAGTCATTGTGTCATCAAAAGAGTGTAAATCTGACAAGTTTGAAAAATCCAGATCAATTTATTGTGCATTATGAAAATTCCTTAAATATATTTTCCGTATTGCAAAACATTGTGCCTTCCAAGTACCATGCTTTGAAAAACAGGGCTGCTACTTGTAAAGAGATTTCCCTAAATTATCTAAAAGCATGAAAACAGAAAACTGAAGGTGGCAAAGGGTAGTATATATTTTTCCCCATTCCCCAGCTTTGGGTCAGACATCTTGCACTTTAAGAAAAAGAGGCAATAGAGAAAAGTTTTCCTAGTGGTAACATCCAGAAATGCTTGACAAGTTATGTGATACTTGAATAAAATAATTGCTTTGATCAAGAAGAAAACCACTGCCATCTCGGTATTATGTGGCCACAACTCTGTGGCAGACTTTGTAGCCTGTAGAAAATATCATTTGCAGCTCTTCGATGTTGACTGGGATAAAACACTGCGCGGGGAGCAGCGCCGGGCTCTGCAGCTGGGAGAGGGCTGAGCGACTGGCACGGGAGGCTGTGCCTCTAGAGCCTGCACGTGTGTGCAGAGGAGCCCCGGGGCCATGGGTCTCCCGAACACCCAGCGCCCAAGAGGTGCAGCTCCCATGTGGACCCTTGGTCACTCAAAATGTGGTTGTGTTTAGCTTTGTCCCCAAGATGTTCTGGCTGGTTAGGATAGAGCAGTCGGAGCCTCCTGCCTCTCTTTTCCTCTCCATGTCTCTTCACCCTTCAGTGCTGGCTGCATTAGCGGGGCAGCAGATGGCTTTTACCCAAAGGCAGACCATCTATCTTGTCAAGGTGGTCTGATAGAGGGACTTGATGTGCAGTTATGAGTGTGTATGGTGTTTATGGGGTATGGAAAATGGCTTTCTCCCGTGTTTTTTTTATTTTATTTTCTCTCCCATGTCTCTACAACTGCTGTTCTTCTGTGTAGTTTTCCGAGTGAGACATAGAGCAGTGGCTGAGCTGAGGGATGCCAGCTAAGGAAGTGCTTGGCCACCCTCAGAAGGACAGACTGGAGACATCAAAGCCAGGGGCTGGCTGGAGGCGTCTGTAACAGCAGCTCTGCGGGGCTGCTCTATAAGGGGAGCTGAAAAGCACAGGAAGGGCCATGATGTTTCGCATCTTAACCTCCAAACGGACAAAACTACGCTGGCAATCACAAAGTGCTTGAGCCAGTTCAGTGACAGAAGTGTGGAGGTTGACTATAAGCACACATCCTCCTGCTAGAGGTTCCGGCACCCACTGGGTTTGTTTTTCTACCAAGTTAAAGTTCCACTGCAGGCACGTTGAGCCAGTGGACTAACCTGCTCAGCAAGAGAGTTAAAACTAATGAGCAAAAGTTTATCTCTTTATACATCGTTTTCATGACAGACTTTCAGTACTACTCGTCTTGAAGATTTCCAAATAAATACTGATTTTTATTACCTAGTCATGTTGGTTGTTCCGCTTGAATCGTTTTTATGTGGCTGCCTTGTACAGATTGTTGACACTAAGTTAGATGCAATTTGAAATGGCACAGTAAGTTGTAAAAGTGGGAATAGTCTGGTGGTTGTGCTCTGTGTTCACTGCCTCCAGGCTGGTTTGGACTGGGTGCGGGGTTTTGCGCTTTCAGGCATTATGCAGGATTTAAAACCATCTGCTGGATGGTAGATTAAATCCTGACCTGCTTCAGGCAACGCTGACAACTTTCCCACTGTATATTGGCCAACGCATGGAATTAAGGGATCCGCCAGGCAGAGATACTGCAACCCGGTACTGGGAGAGTAGCGATGCCTGGAGTATGTACAGTGAAGTAGATTAAAATACTCTTTCCAGTGAATTTTTGAATGGAAAAAATGGTATTTTTGTGAGTTGTCCTTATCCAAAATCTGAATTTCATAAAGCTCCCCTTTCCAGTGAAAATCCCTTACAAATGAGATTTGTGAATCCCAAGCGTGGGGTTTGTTACTGCTCCCTGGGAAACGGGACGTTTGGAAGGATAATGGAATTTCTCTCGTTTCCTATCTTGGAAACAAAACCAAGCCAAGAATACAGGGGCCATTTCTAGTCACACCTTGCAGGTCCATCTTTTAACTTTACATCTAATATATGTGTGGTGTTCTGCTGCAGCCTGGAAAAATGGGATAGGGCGAGGACTTTCACAGCTGCCTTTTTCTACGAGATTAGTAAAACCAGGGTAACCCTAAGAGCTGCTAATTGCCCAGCAGCTTTTACTGGCAAAGCTTTAATTCTCCGCTGTTTTGAATGCAGGATTGTGGCTGTTATTAGAAATAAGTGTACCAGGGGGCTAGATTACATCTTGAATAGTTTAACTCTTCATAATTTAGTTTTCTGAGTCTTGCAGATGAAGTCTGAATTAAGTGATGAACAAGGATAATTTCTACCATGTAAGGATAATTTCAAGCGGGAAGGGGGGAAGAAGTCAGAACCTGAACGCATCAAATAAGTTATTCATTGCAAATTAATCACTCGGATCTGACAGAAAATTATTTTTAATATAGTAAGTAGGAAGTATATTAATCTAGTTTTAAAACTGTCTTATGGAAATTAATACAGAAATATGTTCTCAATGGAAAATTGCTGTTTCAAGACTGCTATATTAAGAGATTAATGAGTACATTATGAAAATTTAATTGCATATTTTAAAGCAATTTTCCAACTAATCATAAAATTCCTGTTGCAAATAATAATTAGGAAAATATTAGATTTATGCAAGTATAGGAATTGTAAAATTTCAGCAAAGGACAGAAACCACTGGAATAAAGAGTAATTGACTGGCAGTCGACCTTTAGGTTTCCATAAATAGTTTCTAAGAATTCTTGTTTTTAAAGACAGCTGAACAATAGGTTTTGCTTGTGTTTTAAAATAACCTGTGAGCTAAACGTCAGAGTGAGAGAGGGGTGAGGCTGCTGGAGAAGAGCTGCCTTGGCTGCCTCCTGCCCAACAGAGGCACGTGCTGCCCTCTTTAGATTTTAAGATCGCGTTTCATGTTCAATTACCTTCTGCAAGATGGAGATGATTTTAAGCTACTGATTGCAATGAAGGACCTGGCACAGAGTTAATGTTCTTCTGGCACCAAACTAGTGCTCACGCGGAGGTTTCGGTCTGCAGATGCTTCAAAACCTTCTGTGACGCTGTGTTTGAATTTGGGGAAATTGTGTATGATTTTCTGCCCTAATAGTTTAATTCCCTGTTGGTGGGTGCCGTGGTGGGCAGGTAAATAACCTTTCATTTTGGTTTAAATGGCTTTTTTTTAACAGATTCTGTATAAATCTGTTAATATTTTTCACTTGCTTATGTAAACTACGTACCTACAGGCGACATGTGGTTTGGCCCCAGGACCAAGCTGTAGATGCAGCTCAAAGCTGTCAGAGGGACCGAGAGCTGGTGGGGACTGTGCGCTCTCGGAGCTTATCTGGAGGCTTTCACACGGACCACACTCGTCTGTGCTTTAGCACCTCTGGAATGAAGCTGCTAACTTAATTTCCTCTTAAAGAAGTCTGACTGGTGTTCACCAGAACTGTTCTGTGAATTGCATTAATTTCTGGTAATTAGATTGATTAGAGGATTTGTTTCTAATCCACGCTGTCTCTTTAATCACAACACTAATGTACATTCAGTCTCTGCAGCTGACAAGGCAAAATACTGCTAATGGTTATCGGTAATCGCTTGGGATTTCCTCTGGAAAATGACAACACTGGGTTTTGATGTGATATCTCAGTATTGAATGGAGGAATTGCACCTGCTCAGTGACAGTAATATATTAATATAATGAAAACATTCTATTTATTTAACATTAATTTAATGTTATAATTAATATAATGTATTTAAAAGCACTTTTCCGCGCATGGCTTATGCAATGGTGTTGATTCACACGCTACATTGGCCTTTGTGAACCTACCCCTCACTGGGCACATGAAGGGTTTCTGTTCTCAAGTTTTCAGGATTTTCAGGCCCGTGTAAATACAGACTCATGAACAAGACCCCTCAAGGGGATCTAGTCTTCAGGGAGTGCTTTGCCAGCACATGTGCGTTGCTATCCCATGTAGAGGGTCTTGTCTTTTCACTCTTTCTCCTTGCTACCTGCAGGTGTAAGTCTCCTGGAAACTTGCTACCACACGTGCTCTGTCACCCTTCCCATGCAGCATGAGGTTTGGTGTGGAGGCCACGAGGACACAGGCACAGCGATTAGCCCTGGCATGGTTATCGCATGTAACAGCCGAGCCCGTCCTCCTTTAAAGGCTTTATGTTTGCATCTCTTATTGTAGAATCATCTGGTTGGCAGGGACCTTTAAGATCATTGAGTCCCCCCATTCCCCAGCACTGGCAGGTCCCCCCTGTCCCCCAGCAGCACCTGCACACGGCTGGGAAACCCCTCCAGGGATGGGGACTCCACCACTGCCCTGGGCAGCCTGTGCCAAGGCTCCACAAACCTCTCTGTAAAGATTTTCCTGATATCTAACCTAGATCTCCCCTGGTGCAATTTAAGGGTGTTTCCTCTCGTCCTGTCACTTGTCACACGGGACAAGAGAGCAGAGAATGATCTCTTCTCTTAGCAGCTTTTCTCTCAGGTTCTGCTAGCGTAATGGCTGATGCTTTGAACCTTGGGACTGACTTGAGCCTCTCCACACCTGGCCTTGCTAATCGTCACAATCAAATGCTGTTGTAGGACTGGGTTTGCCCACGTAGCATCGCTTCATATTTCTCTTTAAATTTTAGACTAGAATTAGATATATCATCTTCCTAAAACTAAATTATTCAGCATTGCATCTCATGAATCTCAGCAGTGTGCACACTCTGTGCTCTCATCTGAGAAATGCCTCAGCATTGTGTAATAGGCAATTTAGGGAAAATATCCTTTGATCAGATATCTTTGTTGCTGAGAAGAGAGAGCAGAGTAAATGCAGAGTAAAATAGTCTTTTTTTTCCCTAAGAATTTGGTATCTTTCAAGATAAATTTAAATAATTCATGGAAATTTACTGCAGATTTCTAATTAAAACTAATTAGAAGCACTCTACCACATGTGATTTACCTCTGAACAGCTTCAGATTCTTCATAAGGCATTTTTATATGCTTGGGTTTGGCCTGTAATTAATGTAGATTTAAAAAATATTCTCTTCAGCTTTCTCTGGGTAAAGCATAAAATAAAGAGTAGTCGCTCTTCTCCACACTGATCTAGGGCTCTGAATCAAAAATAAGCACTCAACTTGCTTAAAGGTTACTGTCTTTAAAGCTGTTCACATGAATCATGGGATACCTCTGTAGTCCTCAAAGGGTCTATTTCCGTGACATTAGTTTGTTAAAACTGGGCTGAGTTAATAACCCCCCTGAAGGAAGCTAATTTGCTGAGCGCTGCGCCTTGACACGTTTTTATTAGTAAAAGCAACGCTTCGGGTTTGTTTGCACATTTGTGTCCTATTTCAAGTACTGGTTTCTGTGCTCGGTCGTCACTTTGGTGACGAAGTTCTTTTCCGCGTCTCTTTGTATACGGAATTCCAGCGCTGGGGCTGTGGTTGGAGCTGGTGAAGACGTACACGCGGTTGCTCCAGCCGGTGCAGTGCGGGTGTATGGCGGGTGTATGGCGGGCAGTGCTGTCGCTGCCTCGTGCCTTGCCCTCCTTGTTCAGAGCTCTGCAGACAGGGGAAGATGCTGTGATGGGGGGTTGCACTTGAAGTGGGTAACAGGAGCAAAACGAAGCAATATTGTCCTTTTTCATTCCTGTCCCTGTATAACAGAATCATGGAATCATTGTTTTGGCTGGAAGAGACCTTTCAGCTCCTGGAGTCCCCCCATTCCCCAGCACTGCCAGGTCCCCACTGCCCCCTGTCCCCCAGCAGCACCTGCACACGGCTGGGAAACCCCTCCAGGGATGGGGACTCCACCACTGCCCTGGGCAGCTGGGGACAGGCCTGCACAACCCCAACAGGGGAGAAATTGTTCCTCAGGGCCAACCTCAACCTCCCCTGGGGCAGTTTGAGGCGGTTTCACTTGTTCTGGCCTTTATTCCTGGGGAGAAGAGACCAACCCAAGAAAGTAGATGACACGTACCCACTTCTCCCCTTTCAATGATAACCTCCTGTGGAGTATCAAATCCACCTACGCTGAACACGGGCTGTGCTGTATGCGATGCAGTAGCCTGCGGTTTCTTGGAGAACAGTAGATGTTCAATGTGCATTTTCTCCCATGTAAGGCTGGTGCAACTGAACAACAATAATCTAGTTTCATTGCAAGCAATAGAACAACGAAATTGTTCCATTAAGTTTATTCAGGCGTAATAACTCCTGTTAATAAATTAGAAGGGGAAAAATAAAAGACTCTTATACAGTGTGTCTAATGGAACAAGTACCAGTGATGTCATGAGTTTCTTACCATCTGTAAACTATGGCATTTTCCAGGATAAACATTTTAGTTATACTGTTGAATAGTGGAGCTGAAGATTAAGACAACTAGATTCAGAACATCATCGTGTAGTTCTGTTAAGAGCAGATGGGCGGAAACCTCCCTTGGGTGCTGTGTTAGCTACCTGCCAGTCACGGGAAGGCAGCCGGTAACGTACTTGATGGACCTTTGTGTCCATCTGTTAGTTGATCTATCCAATGTTCCTGGCCTGAGGAAACACTTCAAACTTGAAACTTCAAGCAGCATAGTTAAATGCCAGAGATGGTTTGTAGTATTTATAGATCCTGCCAGTTCACACTTGAGAACATTTTCTGTGATTCATCAAGTGTTATCTTGATTTGTATCATTTATTAGAAGTATGTCTTAATGACTGGCTTACATATGTTATGTCGCCATACCGTTTGATAGTCGGTCTTCTGATAAGACAATCTGAAATACCTACTGTGATTTATTTCCTTACTGACTGATTATCATATGCTGATTCGCAAACCTCTTGTTCAGAGGTATAGATTTTTGTTTCAGGAGACTGCAGGGTTTTAGGAGGCAGTGATTGTGGTATTTTCAGAAGAGGAAAAGGCAGGAGAAGCTGCAGGAGTTACCCAGCCTCTCCCCCAGTTTGTACTGGTTTTGGGTGGCTGGGGAGGCTGTGTGCTCCATGGAAAAGCTATTCATCTGGCTGTCAGATAAAATGGCCATCTCTAAATAAAGAGAGAAGACTTAAAGGGTTTTGGGGGGTGGATCTGTTGGGGTTTTTTTCCCCTTATTTCCTGTTGCCTTATACTTTATTAGGAAAAGTGCCTTGAAAAAAAAAATGAGCTTCATAATTTAGATTGGATCGCTCGTCCTCTAGCAAAGAACGTACTCTGCAGCTCCCCTGGGTGTTACACAGATAAATATAAAGGGTTTAACACCAGCTTGTGTGGCTACCAAGAAGTTAAAGCATTACTTAAAGCAGTAAAAAGGATATGAAGATTTAGTGCTGCTGTGCAGTGCACTAAATAACACCAAATTAACTCATAAAACATGTCAAGACTTAGTACTGCAGTCACTCCATCTGCCCCCGTAACCAGGCTGCCTGCTGGGCTGGTGATGAGGCTTCGCAGGCACCTTCAGAGAAAATGCTCAGTGCTGCAACCAATCTGTGAAGAGACTTTCCCAAGCCAGGGATGGACTAACTTTAAAGCACGTTCTTCTTTTACTTTTACGACGTTGTTACAAATGCAAGCCTCTGTTCTCCATGAGAAAGGTT
>NW_010404857.1:51487-52716 GCF_000710305.1 Buceros rhinoceros silvestris | reverse complement strand
TGAAGGAAAGAGGTGAAAACGTAGTTAGCTAGTGTCCACCTGAGGTTTGCCTTGTAAATCTACCTCCTGAGGAGCTGGTTAGGTAGCAAAGTGCTGGTTACTACGGTTACTCCTAATAAAGCTGTTTGGAAATGGCGGTAGTGTAGTTTCTCTAAAATATTTTTGAAATTTGGACAGTATCATAGTAAGCTGGCAGCTCTTCCTCTGTCCTCCCTGACCTCTCTGATGGCTGTAGTAAACAGCAGACCCTTTATTGCAAAATTTGTGCAGGTATTTTCAAATTCCGTGCAGGTGGTTTTTTAGCTACTTTTAGTGAGAGAATCGGGGGAAGGATGCTGTATTTTTCTTACTCTTATTACCGACAAAAATCCACCTCCCCTGGGGCAACTTGAGGCCATTTCCTCATGTCCTGTCTCTTCTTCTGGGGAGAAGAGACTGACCCTTGCCTCGCTCCCCCCTCCAGAGATCCACAGAGCCCTGGCTGTAACTGAAAGAGAAACCAGAATAACTACAGAACAACCCAAGCTGCTTGTAAAATTATGAGGGGCTCAGAGGTGTGCGTGGATTGGGCAGCATAAAACCAAACACTAGAAAACCCGACCCTTTGCTCAACCATGAGGATCACTTTAAACACTGTGCAGGTTTTCAGCCTGTCCTGCAGTTGGTTAACTTCAAATTCATTCTATTCTCAGTAATTATCCGAGACAAGTAATGAGGGACTGTGAACTTACAGCTAGCAATGCAGAATTATCACAGCATGCAGCTCACTGATGGCTCTTGCCAGTGCACAGCCCCAGGTTGTCTTTGGGTAGGACGTGGATACGGATTCGAGGTCAAAGAGGATGTGGCTGCTCAGAAGTGATGTTTAGTGGTTTCTCCCACTCATAATTATATACTAAAAATCAATGTCCTTCTAGTCTTGATCAGTTTGATTCCCCTGGTTTGAAATTCAATGGGAAGAAGGATAAATTGTTTGACAATTCAAGACATTTATCTATGACATTTAATTAGTGCAAAGACACTTCTCCTGGTCCGTGAAATTCCCAGTGCAGCGTAACTGCACCTACCCCTCGTCAATGATAAGGCGGTTCATCAGCTCACGTGCTCTTTCCTATTACCAGAAGTTTATCCTCAGATCTAGCGAAGGCCGTTTATAAATCCATTTTAAAGGTATATTGTTTGGAGAGGATATTACATAGTATAATTCCAAGCTCAAAATCCAGCCGCGA
>NW_010404857.1:38062-51381 GCF_000710305.1 Buceros rhinoceros silvestris | reverse complement strand
CTCTTTATCAGGCACGCGGTGCTTTCAATCACACTTTATCACTGTTGTGGATGTCAGTGAACGAAGAGGGTTTTCTCAGAAACAGTCCAGATAAGCCAAGGTGGCTGAGGAGGTGCAAGGAGTAATTTAGGGAGGAAAGCGGCCCGGTAGTCGTGTTCATTTCCAGTATCCTTTGTAAGGAGAAGCACACAACCCCCTAATATTTCAAAACGGCTTTGAATAATTCACTAAGATGATTCTCTATCGCTTACGTCCGCTCCCAAGTAGAAGCGAAGGAGCTGATGCGTTGCCTGTCAGTCACCCAGGACCTGGTATCAAAGCGCTGCTGCAGGCACCGGGGAGAGCTGCGCCGGGGAAAGCCAAAGCTCCCTTCACTTCCCGTTAAGGAGAAGGGGTAGCTCGCTTGTCTGCGCCGAAACGTGGGTCTCGGAGGAAAAGCAGAGAAGGATTTGATTAAGCTGGACTGACCCGTGTAATCACCCAGGCTGTACTTGCCCACCACTAACCCGCACTGACCCTTGACACAGCTGCTGGCGCGGGGAAGTTGCCATGTTTTGCTTTCCATTTTCTCCCTGTCTACAGAAGTTGTTTGTGGGCGCTGAAGCTTGTTTTGTTAGAAAAGCAGCTTTGAACCAAATTAAATCTTTTATTTAAATAAAAGTGAAACAATTACTTTAGTGGTTTTTTTAATCTCAATTTAGAGTTTGGAATAATTTAGAACAACATAAAAAGTTTTAGTGTGAAACCACAAAAACAATGATTTGGCTTGTCCAGAATTTCCCAGGTTCCTTCCCCAGCACCACCCCCAGTGAAAACCAGCCTGATACATGTGGCAAACGTGACACTTCTGACAGGTAATGTGAATCGGGTGCTTCTGGGAAAAGGGCAGGGATGGAGCCTTGGGAAAGTGGGTCAGACGCAAAAAGCCTGTTATTTCTAATCCTTAAATCCAGTTTCCAACACAGCTGTGTATAAACCAACTCAGGAAAGATGCCTAGACCTTACCTCTGTCTTTGCATTCCATTTAAATTAGGAATGCAGATGATAGAAAACAGTTTAAAAAAAGATGAAGAATATCAACCTAAACCCAAAGGTTTGTTTAAAGTTTTGCTGCTTGCCATGATGTCAGTAAATACTTCGTGGAAGAGGCTGAAGTGGTGTCCAGCTCACTTGCTCGCCAGAATACAGCATCCAAGCTGGTAATTTTTTTTTCTTCTGTCATATAAATAACTGGTATCTTTGGTCCTCTCATCTGTTTTATCCTTGACTGTTTTATGATCTCCTCCTCCCCTCGTTGCACTTGTCTTGCATTTCATGAATTGCTTACAACTGATACCAGAGCATGCCTTAATGGTAGAAGAGCACGTGTAAAACGAACCTATCTCCAGAGCTGCAGGTGCAGCTGGAACCACGGTTCTGTGTGCAACAGCACCTTTTCCTCCCAGCCTCTCCTCAGCCAACACCCCTGGTGGCTGCATCTACTCATCTCTCTTGCGTTTCCTCTTGCACCATCTCTGTGAACATCTGGGGGTGTGTGAGGTCCTTCTGACCTGGCTTTCATCTCTGGTCTCAGAAGACTTCACCAGCCTTGTGCTCAACCTCATGCTGCTGTTGGTGGGGTTGTTTGGGGCTATCGAGCACTAATTCTGCTGTAGATGTCTCTTGAACTCTTGTGTTTTGTCTGTAATTTCTGACACACACATTTTGGGTAAGCTGAAGCTGTGTCCTGCTCATGACAAGGTGGGGACAGACTTTTCAGCAGGCGCTGTTGGGACAGGACAAGGGGTGATGGTTTGAACTAAAAGAGGGAGATTCGGACCAGAGAGAAGGAAGGAATTATCTATGCTGAGGGTGGTGAGACCCTGACCCAGGTTCCCCCGAGAGGTGGGAGCAGCCCCATCGCTGGCCCCATCCCAGGTCAGGTTGGCCCTTGGGGCTCTGAGCACCTGCTCTGGGTGCAGATGTCCCTGCTCCCTGCGGGGGCTGGACTGGGAGACCTTTGAGGGTCTCTTCAACCCAAACCAGTCTGTGATTTGACGATTATTTCATAAACACTAGCGTTCCTCCATACTTTTAAAATTTTGTTGTTGTTGTTCTTTGGATGTTTTCAACTTTGCCTGGTTACTGGGATCTAGTAATGTGTTCGAGAGAGCTTTTGAAATGATGCTTTTTGTGCAGAGTGATCACATCTCAATGCATTCAGCCTGCTCCATGTGCTTTGTAGAGCACAAGCAAAAAGAGCTGATGGTGTTTTCTTTATCTGACATAGTTCAGGAGATGACACCACTTGCCCCTGGCAGACAGCCTCGCAGAGACTGCCAACATAGCTGCCGCCTTCTCCAGACAAAATGGTACCCCCAGAATCCAGAATACTCTTTAAATAAACTCACTTGAAGTCTATTAGAAACCCATGGTCTGTTTCCTTGTTGAAACATTTCTGTGCCTTCTAGCTGTGGGTTTTCAGTGGCGCAGGCAGCGTTGCTTACAGAATTCATCTTTTCATTATGTGATTGATCATCTTGCAGGAAGAAGAAATACTGTCGGGCTTGTACCTGTTTGTTCTATATTTAAATTTGCTCGTGAGATGCTTTTTTCCAGAAACTGTGTTGTGCTTGGATTCAAAAGAGCCACTCAGAAAATAGTCTGTATTACTGAAAGATAAACCCAGACGTTATTTTTTGTTTGCTTGTTGGAGTCTGAGGACCAGTTAGCTCCAATTACAATATCTTAGAATGACAGTGTGGTCAGGCTGTCTTCTTACAGACATAAAAAAGTTGTGTGGATTTGTTGGGAAAAGAAGCCCTGGAGTGTCTCTGATAGACCACAGAAATTCCCGTATACGTGTTCATAAAACGAGGCAAAAGCACGTCACCACCCAGGGCTCAAGCCACAGGCTTTGCCAGGAATCTGTATTCACACCTGTTTTTTAACTAAAAAGGAGGGAAAGCAAAACAAAAGCCTCTGCAATCAACTGTACGTTGCTCAATACTCCAGTGTGCCTGGTCCACTGAAACCTCCCTAATGAGAAATTAAGAATGAAGCAGACCATGGAAGTGAGAGAAGTTTGATTTATGCCTCAGGAGGTGTGGGTCAATAGTCCCACTCTGAAAGTGAGGTTGAAATATTGAAACCATGATGTTAGTGCCCAGCTCTGCAGACCTGTGGTCGCTCTCAAGAAAGGGCCCTGCCAATACACGCCCTGTTCCTTAGAATTATTAATAAGAAAAGGAAAAACTATGAAACACCTTTTGGGAGAAACAGAAGCAGGGTTGGTTTCCCAGCCTGGACCGGCAAGCAGCATTGCTCGGTTACCCGCTTCAGAAACGAGGTTTATGGCTAACGTGTATTTGCACAGAGTCACATCAAAGTGCGTTTCAGGAGAAATAGGACTCCTGTATCATTTAACCAGGCAGCTTTGCTTGGACTTGAACAGGAATTGAATAATGCCATAGGCACTTTCATGTTCATACATGATTTAAGAATTATTCAGATAGATTACCACCCTTACAGATGCTGGTAATAGAGACATAGAGGCACCCAAGTCATGAGAGGAATCTTCTGTGGCACACGAAACTCTGTAATGGACTTCCAATTGTATTCTGACCACAGCAGAATTCCTGTTAGACAGTAGCACCACGTGTTAGGGGGTGACATATACACAGCTAGTTACTGCCAAACCCAGGTGCTGCCATCGGTTTAAAAACCTCTGTGTGTTACAGAATGTAGAATATTCTCACAGTGGTGTCCTCTGGGCATCAACGTCAGGACAACCAGCAGCAGGGGAGGAGCCAGTTTCTTCTGCGATTTCTTTCTGCTATTCTAAGTGGGAGCTTATAGAGCAGAATGATGAACCTGAAGCTTTTTTCCCCAATTTTCTGCTCACTATATGGAAAAAAAAATTACTGCCTCACTGCAGAAAATCACAAGAAAAGCTTGTGATTCTGATAAATTGCAGAAATGTTTAAGCCTCTCCATGAAGGACAAAGGGGAAGAAGGGAAGGGGTAACGCCTGCTGCCTGCGGCAGGAACTGGAATGGGCTGATGGAGGCAGAGAGAGAAGGGGAAACAGAGCGGATCTTAGAGCTGCTCTGAGGTTAGACGTGGGACCAGAGAGAGGAGGGTTGATCCAGAGCCGTTAAAGTTGAAGTAGGCTCATGTGGAGATGGAGAGGTGGTGGCAATGCTGAGGGCATCCCTACAGAGGGTCTCGCCACCTCCTGACTTTGCTCTGCAGGTTTCTTTTTAAACTGGACACGGAGGAGGAATTTTCCTGTACCAAACCTTCCAGCTGGGTGTGGGAGGTGTTTTGCTTCATTGCCATCTGCTAAGGAGGTGGTAGAGAACAGAGAGGGCTTTTTCCCTCTTCTATTTCAAGAAAGGAAAAAAAGGAATTTGTATGTGTTTCTGTGTCAGAGATTGCAGCTTACAGTAATAATAGCAAAACCCCATAAAGCAGCTGAAAAAGTGTTCATGTACATTTGTACAGAAATATGAAATAATAATTATAGTCAACCATTTTCAATGGCATTGTAACAGCTTTTTTTTCCTCCCAGAGCAATAGTCTATCACAGCCAAAATGGATAAACAATAATCAGTTCTGTGCTCCTGTATGAATAATTCGTTATTTTCAGTTTGTTTTGACGTTGGGCTGCTATATTCATGGTTTGTTTCCTTATGGCACTTGTGGCCTTGGACACCAACCCCCTCGGGCCTCTGGCCACTCTCCTCTGTGGAAACCAGTGGGGTCCCGTGCACAAATCCCAACAGAAAAGTGACGGTGAGTGGAGGAGCGGTTCCTCTTTCAAAGCATGGGTGTGATATCAAGATACACCTAACACTGCTGATCGCACTTGCAGAAGATTGGTGTTTCCCTCCATGGCTGACGGAGCCTGTTAGCTCTCCAAATGGCTAAGAGTACATTCTGTTAATAAGTACGGTACTCTGATTTGTCTGTCCTGAACTGATCTCTGCAAATCAGGTCACTGAGTCTAGTCAAAGCTTCATTCTGAACCCTTTTGGTACGCTTCTGAGTAGATCTGTGTTTCTTTAGGTAGTGCAGTCTGGTGCAAGTGAGTTCTAACTCAGTAAATCAGTGATATTTGAAATTACCTTTGGTGTTTTTACTAAGACTTGATTCAGCAAAACCTTTCTGTAATTGCTGGAGCATGGGCTGAGATCAACAGATGTTTTGCTCTAGCACAGACTGACAATAACGAGGTTAATGCATTTCACTCTTTATTTTCAATGTCCTGGTACCGTCTCGCAGTGCGCACACAATGGGAGAATACGCTTTTCTGAAGGAACACGTGAAATACTAACCAACAGCGTTCCTGTTTCACTGAAACGCGTCGCTTCCTGATGTGGATCTCCCCCAGCTCAGAAATGGGCTCTGCCTTCAGCTGCAGCTAGAAGGCTGGGGATGGGCGTGCTTGGAGCAGCCCAGGGACACAATCCGAGCGCCCTACGTGACATCATTATTTCAAGCTTTTGCAGTTTTGAATGACTGCGGTAGCTGAATCACCGCATTTCCTCAGGTTTCCCAGCCTGATACAGTGCTGACCAGCAAACGCTCTCTGCCATGAGTAGTGTGTGCGAGTCCAGCACACATACCTGTATTGCCTTTGCAGCCAGGGTGAAAACTCCACTGCTTAAGTTGTTAGAATACTGTGCATGTTTGAATCCCTTCGGAAACCTTCCTGGTCCCATCCTCACCACTAAAGCTGCTGCGGGAAGAACCGAGTCCTGGGCGTGATGTGCATCAGCCCGGACTGCGCAGCGTCGCTCCAGTCCGAGGGGTTGGTGTGTCAGTAGGTGTCAGCATTCCGTTACCGTGTAATTGAGCAGCCTGATCGAAGGCTCATGGCAACGTGCCTGCAGAATTAATGCCAAGCGCTCCACAAACTGTGCTTCAGGATAGCATTATTCAGCCAGAAGTTTCTCGATACACAAAGGGGCTGAAAAAAATACTTAAAGCTCTATTCACTCTCCAGAGACATAATTTCATCACTGAAAATAGCGCTCGGCTACTTCTCGCTTGTTTGGTAACACACAGTGAGGACGTACGTAAGCCTTGTGTTTGGAGAGGGGCTGCCTCTGCTGTGCAGGGAGCTGGGGACGGTGCCTGGGGTCTGGTTAGCAGCAGCTATTGCTCCTCTCCCTTGAAAATCTGAGAACTCTCCATTGAGCTTCCGCGATAAATCTTTGCCGATAGCTGTGTGCTTGCCCCGCCTTTCTAACCACATTACAACCTCAGTTTGCTCTTGGCAAATGTAGTTCAGGGTTTGGCTGACGGGTGGGGATTAACTCCCATGTGTGCCATAAGGGCTGGCTCGCCTGGGGATGCTGCAATCCTGTTAGAGTAACGAGGACACTTCCAGAAAGGGTTTGGAGGCGTTTCTGAGCAGACATTAGCTGGGAAAGAGGAGTGATAGGACTATCGCTCTCCTTATTGCTGCCTACTCGGTTTCAGGAAGGATGCTTTGAGGAAGAGGAGCTCTACAGCTCTTCTGTAACGTGGAGTTTCAGTTTGGGGCTGTGTTTGAGGAACCCATACAGTAACATAATGAATCTGGAAATGACACGGGTTACAGATAAGGACCACTGAAAAGTAAAGTAATACAGAGAAGCTCCTCTGTATAAATGTGTACAGTGCGAGCTGGGTTTTTAAAGGTCCTGTGCTTGTTAATACTCTTAAATTACCACCCCAACTCTGCGTGTTGCACAGCAGCAGTCCTTGGTAAATGCTCCAGCCTTCTGTGAACCAGAACCCGTCTCCAACTGAAGGTGCAGTGCAGCTACTTTCATATCCAGCCTAATACTCTTTCCTCCAGTAGAACTGGAGATTTAAGTTAAATGAGAGAGGCTCAGATGTGTTTATACTTTCTATTTCTTCCCCCTCTTCCCATCCGCCGTGACTGCTGACATCAGTTGAAACAGCAAGAAGTAACAGGGTTTTTTTCCACAGACCTAGCGTGCAAATGATACTGCATTTAGAAACCTGAAGGGGCCTTTCTTGGCTCCCCAGACTTGCAATCTCAGAAACATTTCAGCTCAGCTGCAAATTGCAGCTGTAAGAGATTTGTGTGATGTTCCCCAGCGAGCGCAGAGGACAGTGAAGCCATCACACAGCCCTCAGTGGCATCCGGGCCCTCTGCTTGGCATCAGGAGCAGGTTAGATCTCACGTAGGCGGCAGCAGTGCCCAAGGCAACATCTCTCCAGCTTTATGGTTTATGGTCCAAGTCAGTCAATTAAGCATCTTTTTATATCTTGGGGTCCTGGATTGGGAATCACTTTATGCCCCATTTATTTCCAGTGGTGGCCTTGCAGGTCGAAATTCCAGCCTTGAGACATTGCCCAACGTGTATCGCCTGCCCTTGCCACGATTGTCCCTTCCCAGCCGTGCTGGGGAAGCAGCTGTGGACTTGTCCCTGTTTCCTCGGTGGCCACTGTCCAGTAAGGAACCTCTTCTGACTGTGCCTTTGGCGCTGGGGACATGACGTGCCCCAGGCAGCAGTGTGCTGCACTGATGTGAGAAAGCAGGGTGTCACCCGCCACTCCTGCTGCCTGACCCTGCCTGCGTGTCCCTTTGCTTCATCCCAGCCACCTGAGTCTCTCAATTCTTTTGTAACGTGGTTAAAAATCTAAGGGCAGTGTCCTGCTAATCGTGAGGCAGCAGTGATGGCATACGGGGATTTTTATTGCTGATTTACAATATTGGTGAAGAAAATAATTGCCACCTCTTCATCCTTGTAAACATGATGCTGCAAGAACATAGATAGTGCTGGCAATGCGCTTCCTTGTAGGCTTTTGTGAAAAATGCACAATTATCCCCCTCATTTCGCCTGTCCAACTTGTTTCTAGCTCATTTTCTCTGCTGTTGCTCTAAAGAATGCCAATTCTGCTTCATGGCTCCATCCCTTCCTGGCTGACACTGTGATGCCTCCTCGGGAGGCTCCGTACTGTTCCTCAGGAGTTCAGTGTCGTGGGCTGACCTCAGTGCAATGGTTTCGTTTTAAACACAAAGTCTTTCTCATCCTACAAGTTTAAATCCCACTATGCTCTGCTGCAGTGCTGTCTGCCTTCAGCCGCCCGACACGAGCAGAAGGGGATCGGGAGGGTCCGCAGCACAAAGTGGCGTGTTTGGATGGAATCGTTGTTTTTAGGAGGGAACGTAATAGTGGTGTATCTTGAAGCATTCAGCTGTTTCGATCGAATTGTCTTTTTTTAAATACACTGAGGAAGAGGAGAGGAGGTTTCTGTGAGTGCAGAAATGGGAGGGGGTGCGGGGCTAGGGGTGTTTGGGAGGGGGTGCAGGGCTAGGGGTGTTTGTCGGAGTCAAGAGGCTTCGTGCCCCGGGTCGGGTACATGCTGCTGTGACTTGCGCTAGAATGTCCGTGCTGGAAACCCTTGGGAATCCCCGAGCCGGGACCAGCTGTTTGTGCTGTGACACAGCTCCAGATGACCACAGGTATCTCCTGCACTGCTCATTGCTGCACGTGCTCAGGAAAAGCAGAGGAGGTTAGGAAATGGTAATGACCACTGGCATGTAGTCAGGGTTCAAAGTACAACCCCACAACGCTTGGGAAGAGAAGCAGCGGTTAAAGAAGTGTGGGGAGGGCTTTGTTTTGGAATTTACTAATAGCTGGAAGAAAGCCAACTGTGTGGGTGTTGGATTTTCTGCAGTTCCTCAGGTGATGTGAAAGCTCTTCCTGAAGGTCTCCTCAGCCATGTTGTTTGGTGGCGATGGGAAACACTTCAAGTTCCCTTTAGTTTTTGATAAAAATCTACCAGTTTGTGGGTTTGGCAAATGCCTTGCGAACAGATCATCTACCATACAACAAAAAAACCCCAAAGTCATGTGCAACCAAACATGAAAAAGAAGAATCTTTGAAAGAAAATGTGGTTTTGGGTTTGGATTTTAAAATATTTTCAGGGTCAGATTAAGTTTTTTTGTTTGTGCTTTTGTTCTGGAGTTGCAGCTGAACCAAACAAGTGGTGTGGCTGCTTGGGGGTTTTTTGGGTGGTTGGTTGCTTGGGGGTTTTTTGGGTGGTTCTCCCTCATTTTCCCACTGGGAGGTGTGCTGGGCTCAGGCGGTTTGTCTGCTCTGGCTGGGTGACGCCTGCCTGGGCTTGTCCTCCGCAGAGGGGTGGATTCTGCCTTTCAGAACGACTGTGACTGACCTTCAGGCTAGCAGGTGGCACTAGGCATTAGTTACACCCATCTCCACAGGACCAGAGGGGGAATTTGCTGGTGATTTTCTTCTCGCTAACCCTGCCTCTCTAGCAGCGGTACCTCACCAGCACTGCAGCTCTCTTCCTACTCCTTAATGCCAATCACTTCAGTGATCTGCTGGCAGAGTCGGGAGAAAAATAGAGGCAACCTGCCTTACCCCAGAGCTGCGGTGAACTCTCTGCACCCTAATACCTTGACTCTACTGGTATTTACTCTTCCCTCCTTTCGTGCCTGGTTGTTGATGTTAATTTTTGCGTCTGTACTAACCTTGCCTAAGTTCTGCTGGTGCCTGGGGTCAATACTTCTGCAGTGTTGTTTAATCCTGTTTTCTTCCCTTCCATGAGCAATTGACCAGCACGTGATGATTTGATTTTCCTGGCACCCCACTTACTTTTCACTTTTCTTTATCAGTTGATTTACTGCCTCTAGACAGAAGATGAATGGTTTGCACTTTGTACTCTTAAATCAAAATGGAATGGAAAAGACTGGTTTAATCATATTTTATTCCAACCCCACTTATCTGTATCACCTATTGCTTAGCCCTGTCAAGAGTGATATGTCTGCAATATCCTGTCTTTGCTGTTTGCTCACCGCCCTACCGCGGGTTTTGCTTATTCATGATCTCGGCATTGGTTTATTACAAAGCTGTGTGGGAAGCGCTCGGAGCAGCTCACCGCCGGTTCTGGTGGCTTGAACTGCGTTTAGTCAGGAATAGCAATTCAATAACTAGTTGTATTACCACCGAAACCTTGCCACGCTTGGTGTATGAACTGTAAGCTGGGTCGTCGTTCAGCATGGTGCTCATACATGTTCTTACACTTATTTTAAGTTTTCCAGCTATGTACGTATTTTACCTGAAGTAGTAATGTCCAACGTACCTGAAGCCCAACCGCCATGGGAGTAATGGTTCTTTTAGTGTGGGCTTACACACCCTGTTGGATCTGGTCTGGGTGCACAGTGTAGTTTTAGTTTCTCATTTGAGTTTGATTCACACTGGTTTCAAAAGCAGAAATTAAAGCAACTAAGCTAGAATATTTTTAAATTTTATATATATATACACACCCACCCACCCATATATATAAGCACCATTTTTAGGTGATGCAGTATTTTTATCCTGGGTGAAAAGCTGTTTGGACTAGTTTTTCAATGGACTTTTTTCATGGTTCAAGCTTCATGGATACACCTCCCTAATATTCTGGGAACAAGCAATCCATTCCTCTCATGGTCAAAAACACACTGTTAAAACAGTCCGTTGTAGCCAGCCAGTGCAAAATGATTCAGTCCTCAAAATAGTACAGGGTGAAAAATTTACATTTGAAAATTGAATAGCCAAGTGAGCAGGTTTCTCGCCATACAAACTGACATAAATACATATATGGAGCTTTCAAATTACTTCTCCTCAAAAGAAAACCTCTGACGGAGGCAGACAGTGACAGGATGTTTCTCGCTGCTTTTTTCTTGAGCTGTATCTGAGCTGACATGGTGTGTGTGGAGGAACTGACCTTTTAACGGAGCTGGGATTGCAGACTGAAGCACACCGAAGCTTTTTGCTCTGTTGAACGGATCTCTGTTTTAGCGATAAAGCAATTAAACACATCCTTTATTTGATCAACTGGAGGAAACCATTGGTGTAATTTTCCTTTCCCTTCTTGCCTGTTGCCAGCATACAGCGTGATTTATAATGGCTGGAGAGATGCTGCGTGTGGCTGTAACCAGTTTATTCAGAATTTTTCGTTTCTTCCACAGGAGCGTAGCCGCATAAATGATACTGTGTGGTTTTTTAACTTGTTTGCTGTTTTATTGGATGTGAATCAAGCGATAGAACAGCTTTTGTGTTCAGCTTCAAAGGCTTTAGACTTCAGACTGGGTTCTGTGTCATCACTTAATGTGGCCCCTTTGGGGGGACTGAGCTAAATTGAATTATATCTTTTACAGGGCTATAGCTAAAACCGCAGTTCTGGCTGAACAAGGCTTTTCAAAGTTATGTAGTTCACTAGGTTTTCTATTTAAAATTTTTGTAATGTTTTCACAGTTTCCGCCACAGTCCAGTTAAAAATCACTTTTCTATTGTGACCACTCGCCACGTTGCTATGTACAAGTTATTTTTCAGCAGCTCAGGGAAATGATCGTAGTCCAAAAAGCTGTATTATTGAGACAAAACACAACTTCAAGTTCAGTCAGACTGACTGAACCGTTGGCCGCCTCAGCCTGTGAGCTCTCATGCATTTAATGCAGAACCACGGCGGGGCTGGTGGAGGATGTGTGTGCTCCGAGCAGCTAATGCTAATTTTAACCAGTAAGTGCTAAAGTGTGTTTGTTTCAAAGGTCTTGCCCGATAAGTAACACACCCTCCACTAAGTGTTTTCATTCGTAAGCTTTATTCAGCCTGAACTTGTTTTTAAAGCCACAGGGACCCCTGAAGCTGTAATTGTTCCTCCAGTTACACGTGGCAGCCCTTGGCTGTGTTTCACCGCTCACAGCCAGTTGGTGACACCTAAGGTTCTTCCCTCTACACAAAGAAGTTAAAAGGTTGTAATTTGTACCTAGCCACCCATTGTAACCTCTGCAAAAAAACACCACGGGATGTTTAGAGCTCAGGAGGCCTGTTTGCGGGTGGTTGGTTGAGGCAGTGGGTGGTGCAGAAGTCACTGACCAAAGCTCCAGCTTCTCCGCTCCGGGGAGAGAAGCAGCAGAGGCTGATGCTTTTATTCAGGAGAAGCGGAGGCTCCTTGGTGCGTTGGGTAGCTGGTGCTCTCCATGGCTGGTAAGAGCAGCCTGACGCCCTCTGAAGGCACTAGGACACCAGGAGCTGCAACTGTTGAATGGTCCCATGCAAGACCTGCTCTAAACCTCAAGAAATCAATAGGTTTCTCCTGGTGTCCTTAAATCTCACTGTGATATTAAATTGTTGTTCTCCTGCTGTTTTTCTTAATGTATTTGTTATTTTTAAGACTGATGTAGCTGCAGGGTCACATCTTAATTGGCTATCCCTGAGATCCTATTGAGTGTGTGTGTAAAAAAAAAAAAAAAAAAAAAAAAAAAAAAAAAAAATAGGGGCTAAAATTGCAGCACCCCCTAGAAATTATATGGCTAATAAGAGAAACTCGCAAAAAAAAAAAAAAAAAAAAAAAAAAAAATAGTGGCGTAAATTGCAGGTGCTCCTAGAAATTATTCTGCCCCGTGAAGACGCCTTTCTAGTTTGCACCTGTTGTGGTAATTCTTATTTTCTTCTTTATTAATAAAGCAGCTTTAGCTGGAGGATCTACTGCTGTTTTTGGAAAAAATAGAGGCCTTATGGAGATTGCAGCTAGGAAAAATCATAGTTTTGAACAGAATCACTTCGGTTCCGTTTCTTCCAGAACGCATTTGAAGAAGCACAGAAATAATTTTTGGTGCTAAAGCCAGAATCGTGTTGTTAGACTGTCGCATTTCAGTAAAGAAATGGATTGACACTGATTACATTTTTTTCTTTTGCACTGATATCCAAGTTTTTGTGTGTCTGTCTGATTTGACAGAAGCTGAGATCTGCCTTTATTATTTTTAGACTGCTGATGGCTCGTTGTCTGTGACAGACAGGGGAAGTTTTACACACTTCTGATGGGGATTACCCTGCTTCACATTTTCTCTTCCCTGCATTGCTCATGATGCAGTACCAAGCTGACTCCATGGTGAATGGATCCTGGAGTGGAGCTTTAATACAGGTATTAACTCAGTTATCCACTAGGTCCCGTCACAGTTAATTACTGCTCGTGTGCTCTCAGGAAAAGCCCCAATCCTCACAGCGATGACTTGTAGGGCTCTGGAGTGATATCTCTCTTTATATCAAAAAGCAAAGAAAAAGATCCCAGGTCCTCAATACAGGTGCGTGTCTCACAGTCCCTGCAAATGTGTCCCAAATGGGGTGAGAGGCTCCTGGTTAGTTTTTAATAGCTCCAGCATCATCTTCCACTGCTTTGGAATGAAAACGTTCCTGCATAAGTTTTTCTTGCCAGACCACAGTTCTGGCTGAAAAAAACCCGAGCTGTAGTGACCTGAAGCTACACAGCTTGCTCTTTTTTGTTCATTTATTAATTATTATTATTCAGCA
>NW_010404857.1:20679-37967 GCF_000710305.1 Buceros rhinoceros silvestris | reverse complement strand
TTTGGCTGTTTGATTTGTAGGGGTGGTGTTTCCCCTTTCCCACATCCGAAGGGAAAGCAGTGTGGCCCCACAGCTGTCCAGTGCGTAAAGCGGCGATGGGGAAACAGCAGTTCCATTGCTTATTAAAGGACTTCAGGGTAGCCGTGATGAACATGACTAGGAAGGGGGTTGCAGTCTGAAAACAGCATGATTATTCCCAGCACTTTCTGCTCTCTGTGAATGAATGAATATTTATTGTTAAATGTAGCTAGGAATATAAAGATGTTCGCTTAGTCTGTTATTGTCCAATAATATTCAGTACGCTTCCCCTGAAATTTAAATGGGCTCTGTCAGGCTGGCCTCTGCTGCATTACCAGTGAAGTTATTCTGTAAAGCACATGTGATTTACCGAAATTAATTTTACTATCTGTATTACTCCTTTTATCACCATTATTAGGGCTCTGGTTCCTGTAACACTGCAGTTTGTCACTGCCTGTCTCCCTCTCCTTAATATGCAATTACCGCCCGCTATTTCAGACTCCTCCGTGTGAGCGTGGAAGTACAAGTCTAAGCGTAATTCAAGCGTATTCCTGAGCGTGAAGGAAACCTCTAGCAATTCCCCAAGTGAAAAATGCCTATTGGACAGCAAAAAGGGGTGTTCTTATGGAACATGGAGGGCAGGATGCTTTACTCAAGGAATGCCAAACAAATGCATGTTGTACCAGGACTCTGATTTGAGGACTAGTGGTGTGACATAAGTGATATGCAGGGGTGGAAGCATCTCTTTTACAGCATGTAGTGGCCACAGTACGGTGCGGGGCTAGATTTCGGGTGGTATTTACCGCCAGTGGACTCTGTGCTCACAGACACCCACGTGCCGTGGTAGGCACCGGGCTGCTTTCAACTCCAGCCGAGCGGCGTTTCAGTCGGTTCCTGTTACGTGATTTATTGATCCGTTGTGTGTACGTGCGTACCTGCAAATCGCTATGCAGATACTGCTCTTTTGGGGGAAAGGGAGGCTGGTGTAGACGAATTACTTTGGCGAGTTGAGATGCGTCTATTAAACTAAACAGGTCCATTATATGTTCAATCTGATTGATTACAGTAAGGAAGGGTTATTGACTGAAAAAGTTCACTTTCCTATCGGTATTTTTTGGAGGGTTGTCCTTAGTTCTAGCTGTTATACCACCTTCTGAAATGATTCCTTAATACAATTCTTAATCATTTGAGGAAGTAATATTAATTTAAATGAACACAGGATATGTATTTTCGAAATGGCCTATCCTGATGTAACCGAATACTCTTTTGGCATTTGGTGTATTCTTGACGCTGGAGGGTGGAAAATGCTGGTTAGGGCCTGATGCTGGGAGTACTGTACTAGAGGACTGACTTTAACCACGAGCCTTGACTTTATCTCGAAACTATTGTTCTTTTCTCGCTCTACTGCAGCTCCTTTTCCTTGGCGTTACTATTAAGTTTCCCAACTACAAATGGTTGTGAACACCGGGAAATATTAACATCTTCATGCTTCACTTGTACTATAAAATGTTTAAATGCAATCTCTGGTATACGTTTCCTTCATAATCTGTCTATTCTTTAAAAAATATGTATTGGCATTTAAATACTCTATACGGACCCGTTGTCTGCTGTATAATTAGTTTGCATTTCTGAGGTGTATGTTCTAAACATGACACACTAGATTAAGCACTGAGGGGCTTGGAGCTGTTCCCTACCTGAGTAACTTCTCCAGTTTGTTTCCTCAGCGTTCTTAGCCAGGCAGTCCAGCTGTGAAAGGCTCTGAGTGGGGGAAGATGCTCCTCCTGATGAACCTCTCGCTTCACTCTGCACAGCATGGAGATGCTCAGTGAGAACAGGGATCCACGCATGCTCCAGGCAACAGCCAGGCAGAGAAAGCTGTGGTTCTGCAAGGAAAGCTGCTCTTAATGGAAACTTGATTCGGGTGATAGCTTCTGTGGTGTTCTGTGGAAATTGGAATGTAAATTTGTCACCTATTTGAAACAAGCAAGCAAGAGCTTTCAGCTGAATCTTATTCCTGTGCTCGATCCCCAGGCATTGTGATTTCAATTCTCATTTTGTTGCTGTTCATCAGAAATCAAAGTTTTCCATTGAAAGCACTAGACTTACTGACTGTGTCACGTACCCCGTGTTTACGGATACAGACATGTGTATGTTTAATTATATTTATCTCTTTGAAAAAAAAACCCAACAACATCTGTGAGTACGTTTTGTACAGTGATGGTGAAATATGTTAATGTCTCTGATTATGAAGGGCAAAGGTGCAGAACCTAATGATGACCCTGGCAGCAGCTTTGTGTAGGAACCATTTAACACCCTCATCGCTGGTGGCTATCAGGTCATCCTGATTCCTCCCCGGCAAGGTTTGCAACAGAAAATGGGTGGTGTGTGTTGGCTCATCAGCTAAACTCTTTTTATGATTTTGTTTGGCTTTTACGGAAAGACGTAACACCTGCCTCTTTGAGCAGACAGCAGGAGGTTAGTCTGTTTGCAAGAGGACACAGATGAGGGCTTCAGGACATTTAGAAGATAAAAAAAGCCTGTCACTGCAGAGTCATGGGCTTTGCCAGCCTTCAGCAATTTGCAGCTCTGGGATTTACCAGTCCTTCAGCCTTTCTTTTAATACTCCACTTAGTACAGAACAGCTGGGTTTTATTTCCTCTGCTTGTGCACCTTGATAGTGACCCAGAAAGATCATTATTTAAAATTCCAGGGACAGGTTAACATTTGACAGACAACCTTACGTCAGACAGAGCAAATCAGATGCCTGTATAATTCCAACGTCTTGTTGGAAATGATGTGAGATCAGAAGGGTATAGAGGCGAGTGAGAAGCCAAAGATTTGCTGAGCCATTTCTGCACCTGAGATCTGTCTTTGTCAGGGGCTCATCCCTCCTCAGGTTTCACCTGTGCTGTGGTTTTCCTCACAGGCTTGCTCATGGACTGCTTTAGGTAGAAATTCAAGTTAGTCTTTTGGTGAAAGTGCCTTTAGTTCTCGACTCCGTGTTAACCCCTGCCACAAAGCATGGCATGTAGAGGGAGTTTTCCCCTTGTCTGATGGTCCAGCTCAGTGTTAGTCTGATCACAAGAAGGAAGATTTTCAGTGTCAGTTGTTCTTCTACGGATGAGTGCACACTCTTCTTTCTTCCCTTTTATAGACCAGACTGAAGGATGGTTTTGATCACCAGAAGTTAATTATTAAAGAGGGAAAGGAAGATGCATTTCAAAAGCAGATGGTTCTTAACATTCACGCCAAACTGGCAGCAAGTCAGTTTTGCTCAGACCCTGCGGACCTTTATCAATATGCAGGTGAATAACAAATGAAAATTAATAATGGAGAGAGAATGACATTTACTGGTGTTTTTTCTGAGGGAATAATATGGCCTTTTCTTACCCGAAAGGAAAAGAAAAAAGGCAAGGGAAATAAGGCCAAGAGGGTGAAGTTCTGGGTTTTGTTTCTGGGTCTGCACGGATCACTGATTTACATGCCACATTGCATCTGTTCATCAAATTAAAGGAATTTCTATGGGGAGTAATGCAAGCTGGTGTTCTGAAGAGCAAACCTTATCAACAGCGCCCGCTTTGGCCACGGCAACAACATATTTAAGTCAGCAAAACATAAGTGAACTATGGCTTTAAAGAACAGTCGATCTGATGGTTGTGGAAATGGTCTGTGGTGTGAGGGGGAGGGAGGCAGCCAGGCGTTTGGTGAGTGTGCTGCACGTTGTCTGCCGGGCTGCTGCGCTTTGGGCGTTGAATAAAACCCCAAACTCACTGTGCTCCGTATAACTCTGGAGTCTTTCGGGGCTTTCACTTAAATATTCATTAAGAAATAACCATTCTAGGCAGAGTTCCCACCAGCTGGCATGTTGGCTACCAACCCTTTCAGAAATAGGATTTAAGGGCTTTCACATGTTTACAAACCAACCACTCTTGATATGTGTGAACTTTCCTTCCCTCCTCCTCCCATCCCACCTTACGGTTAAAAATACCAGACAGTTCATTCTCAAAAATACTGATGCATTTTGAAGCGTTGCTACAAAACAACGTGGTGAAAGCAGCCTAAGGAATAGATGCTCTCAGTTTCCACCGCCATAGATAGAGAATATCTACAGAAAGCTCCTGGCAGATCATAGTAAGTGGAAAATTAAACCTTGGGCTTTGTTAGAGCTGTGCAAGATGCTGGGCCATTCATATTATGTAGATGTTAGACTACCGCTAACTAATTTCAGAATCAAAAGATCTGCCCCGTGCCCTCTGAAAGCCTGATTTCTTCTCTAGGGCAGTATTGCACTTCAGTGGGTGTTTACGTTATCGGAACCCTGTCAGCAGCAGGGTCTGCTGTTATTGCATGCTCCGTTCTGAATCGCAACCCCTTACACTAGATGTAGTGCAGAAAGGGGGATGACGTGATCTGGTATGTTAAACTGGATTCTCCTATGAAACTTGCCCTTAACAAGGTTCAAACAAGTTCCAAATGAACAACTTGCCTCAAAATCCCAGTGCAGTGGCTTATCTGAAATTCTGTATTACCCCTTGATTAATAGAAGAGGTTTTGTTTCACTTTGTTTTGATTTTAATCTGCCCAAATGTGGTTCTGGTCAAGGCTGGCTTATGTGATTTCTTTGGCTTTCAGCTTACAGTGAATTTTTAAAAAAATCTTTGTCTCTCTACCTATGCAGACATAAAACCACAATTGATATTAATCACCTCCAAATCTGTTTGTTATGTTTTTCCCTTGCTGTGGGAGCTGAGTCCCTGCACCTCTGCTGGTCAAGCCACGGGCTGTCCCCTCTCACCTGCCACGCTCAACGCTGGGCTCTGATTTGCATCTTCTTGTTTCTGTGCATGACCATTTCATCTCAAAATACTCGTACTGGGCTGGAGAGTCGGTTTGGGTGCAGTTCTTCCCAACTGGTAAAATATCTGCTTTTGTGGATATTGGTCCAAATCTTTCTGCAGATACAATAGAGGGAAAAGTCCAGCCTGGGCTCGATGCCAGCTAGGTGCTATGCTTAAGTAATAAGTGCAATTAGCTTGCTAATAAACACCAACTTTGAGTTAAACTCATGTTTATAGGTATATAGGATGCTTAAATGTTAAGTGGAATTAATTAAAATCTGGAAGGGGTTCTGTCACAGGCAAAGATGTGATAAATAATAGTGTTCGATAATGTAATTACCTCACTTTCTCTTAGAACTTGGTATTTACCTTCACTCACCGAGGGAAAACAGTGACAGCTTTGCACAAAAATATTTTCACCTTAAAATAATATCACTTGAATGTAAAAATAAGAGAGACATAGGATTCGTGTAGCAGTGTTTGGTGCATGAACTCCATGTTCATGGACAAGGCGGGGATGTGAACCCACCAGCACGTGTGCTGCCGGAGGGCTTTAACACATCCACCCAGTGCACAGGCGGATCCGGGTTGTCCTCAGATTCTGGCTGTTCTAACAGCTGTTTTCATTTTTACTCTCTGAGCAGAGATGCCAGAGACATACTCCTCTCCGGACAGAGCACTGACGAGGCTCATCGCCTGCTTTCGTCTCCCTGTTCCCTTTGTCACTGCAGGTTGCACCACTCCCCCGATCATCACTCAAAGGTTTTGAGATTTGCTTATGAAGTATGATCCCAGAAGATCCTTCACAAGTACGAAAGGGATTATTGATATTTAACAGCGTGGAGACAGAGCTGAGGTTTAGTTCAGACAAGTAAATAGGCTGCAAATCTGCTGCCAGCTGCAGTCTTGAAAACGCTTTGCTGTGTCATCGCTGTCCTAGGCTGGTGTCGGGCAGGTCTCAAAAGGAAGAGAAGAGGGCCTTATCTAATTTGTTTTTCTTGCCTTTTAGACTGGAGAGTGTTTTGTTCCACTTCTGTCAAACACTGACAAGTGTTCTTCCTGCAGCCCTTCAGAAATAGTTTTGAACATCTGTGCACCACTCGCCTCCCTGGTATTTTCCTTTGCAGTTTTAGTTTTAATTGGGATCCATGTATTTGGTGGGTTGTACCGAGCAGCAGCAGAAGAGAGTATTCCCTCCTGTGGAGGTAGACTTGGAGGGTTTCAGGGTGGCAGGCAAACCAGAAGCAATTTCCCTTTAAATCTGTTATTTTTTGGGGTGGGGAAGGCTTTGTGGAATCGTTGCCATCTGTGTGCTTCTGCGCTGACATCAGTCGAGCTCCTCTGCCAGGTAACTCTTCCCCATAGGACCCTTTTTAAGACAATTTTCTAGTTCAAAGGCTTCGCAGAAATCCGATATATCTCAGCCACCCTGTCCAGCGAGACCTCCGAGGCAGCGAGGGGTCTGTTGCTGAGCTAACTTGGTTTGTAATTACAGCGAGGCTTTGTGTGCTGTGGATCTCCATCCCAGTGGGATCCCTTGCACAGATGGGCAGGTGGTGAGTAGTCCTCTTCGCTTCTTTGCTTCCTGCCGTTCTTTGAGGGTTTTTGAACTTCGCGTGCCCTTTAGACTAAACTCCTCCATGCGCAGGTGAGGATGAATGCTTTCTTCTTCCCTCCCCCAACTCCCCCCCTTTTTTTTCTTCCAAACTAGTAATTTAGGTCAAGATATAGTTTACTGGAACAGCCACGTGTCGAACACCATGCATTTGCAGGAGACCTTTCCAGAGTGCTGCTAGCACCCATAGGCGCGGCTGTCTGCTGACCTAAGGTCCTCGTGTTCACCACGGATTGTCAGAAAAGGCGACTGTAAATAATATTTTAGCCGGGCAGATGCCCTGTTGGAAGGGAGAAACGCAGTCGTGTCTTTCTGTCAGAGAATGATGATAATGTTCAAAAATGCAGACTGAAATTGTTCCGTTTTGCTGCACGGTCTAGGAAAGCACTAACAAGGACAAAGTAATTCGACAACCTAACGCTAATGGAGGGTGAAGCAGCCAAACAGAACACCAAAGAAATAACTCAGAATAACAGTGTGGGAAGGGAACAATGAGCCGCACCTCTGGCTTCCTGCCTGCCTTTAGTGCAGAGGCAATGGCCCCCAAGACGCGGCTGTGGTCTCCAGGTGTGCAGGGTGCCGGGGATGCTCCTCCCGCCCTTCCATGGAAGAAGCCATCGTGCAGAGCGTGAGGAGCAGCACTGAGGTGTCCACACGCTCGTGCCTCTGGGTACCTGGTGTGAATGTGAATCAACCTCGCACGCTTCAGAACACCGCTCAGCCCGCAGAGTGGCTCTGGTGTGCCGAGGAAGAAGAAATACGAGATTTTTATTTTTTCTCCTCCAAGAGGTGATTCCCCACGAACCCATCCTAAGTCCCACAGCTCCTACATGAACTAGAGGCATCCTCCGTCTTCCTTTCCTTGACAGCATTTTCAGCAGTGTACTGTTACATTAATTCACAGGAAATGATTTAACTCTCTTCTGTGAGTTAAATTTTTATGCCAAAACTTGGGAAAGCCTACCCACATCTGTCGGTAAGATTGTTTCTTTCTAATCAATCATATAGGGATATTCCAAGCCAATGCCTCTGTAAGAAGGTGGTTTAATTGGGGTGATTTATTCTACTCAGTAAAAGCTTTACAAGTAGCTTTAAGGATCAAGCAGCTTTAAAGATGGTGTTATCTGATAACTGTAGTGTTATTGTGTCAGAATTAGGACATAAAATCATTAAATTACCCCGTTCTATGTGTTCAGCACCTCGGGACACTTTCCCTTTCCACATGGGCACATCCCCAGGCAGATTATAAATGATAAAATATCACTGTCAGAGGTGAATATCCTCGAGTGGGGCGAGTGTTTTGGGTTGGGGGGGAAAAACAGCAAAAGACCAAGTAGAATTTGCTTTATCACTTTCTCTGAATTTGTCTTCTTCAAAGCCAACTAATTTATCAGGCAGAATATTTGTAGACAGCAGGCAATGAAGACTATTTATGGGAAGTTAATTTTAAACTCAAACATGAATATTAATGCTGGAAAGCTGAATGTATGAGTGGGTTTGGGGTGTTTTTTAATCAGCGATGATATCACAACCATTGCACTGCAGCTGGAACATCTGTATGTGCAGCAAACCTGAACCCCACGGTGAAGCAGGATAACAAATATTAGCATTTGAACTGCTCATAAAGCAGGGGTGCCGTGTTACGTGGGTAAGTACTTACACACAGACACTGCCTAGGAATCACGTGTAGCGACTTCTCTGTGACCCAGGGGACTGGAGGAAGGGGGAGGATGGCTCATGCCTCTCATGTAAGCACATTCACTGCTAGTTCACTCGGTAACTAGTTTGTTATTGTTTCGCACACTGGCTGTCCGTGTTTACCCCAACTGCCTGTGCTAGTCAAAATAATTATTTTGACCCAGTGCAAATAGATTTTGTGCTCATTTGGTTGCTGCTTTTAAACCATATGAAGAAATGACCTGTTGAAATGGAATAGATGCGGTTAGACCAGACAAGGAGCAAAATCTCTTGGTCCTCCAAATGGTGGCTTAAGGGAGGGAAGTTGGTGTGTGGGAAAATGACAATGTTTGAGACTGGAGTAAAGAAAGGGAAAATGGATTGGTTACAACTCAAGCAGCTGCTACTTTCTTTGTGGGATTTTTTGGATTGTTTGTTTTGCTTTCACAGCTGCCAGAAAAGATGCCTCTGGGAGCTGGATTGTCTGACATTTCAGGGGTGATAAAATGGATGCACTTGGTCAGAAAAATTCTAATGCCTTTCGCCGTCCACCCTGGCCCCCTGCCACTGCCAAACAGTTTAGCTCACAGGAAGGGATTTTTTTTGTTGTTTTCTTGACAGCTTTGCGGATTTTGTCTGTTTGATTTTTGACAAAGTCAGGATCAATGTTCCACCAGACTTGCTTATGTCTTATAGCCTTCTTAAGGGACCTCTCTCACATCCATCAAGGTGGATGAATTCTTTTTATAGATAAGCAACCAAAACCTTCGACAACATTTTTGCCTTAGAAAAAAATAACTGCATCAGTCTTCTACCCCACTGGGGATGGCTCAAATTCAAAAGCTTGTCATAGATCATCCAATATTTTCATTAGCTCTTGGTGAAGAGTGTACCTTGTAATTTTTTTGACTGCTACAGAAGTAAGGAGAATGGCCTTTTAATTTAGTTTTTCCTTTCTGTTGTCTATTGTAAGGCATTGAGTCTTGATTATGGGTACCGTGACCTTTATTATCTGTTGTTCTTTCTGATGCGTTACTCAGACCTCATCAGTTCAGGTAGTCCATCAGGAGGGTTTTACTTCAAATCACGGTTTCTCAGGGCCTTGGCCATTCAGGTGTCGAATATCCCTAAGACCGGGCAACCTCTGTGGGGAGCCGGCTCGTGCTTGAGTATCTTCCCAGATCACAAACCTCCCCCTCTCAGAATATGCTGGCTGTCTGCTAAATGTTTCTGTAGGGACAGCACCTCCCCAGACCCACCTTTGAACCCCGTAATACTATTAACAAGCACACGGCTTTAGTCTCTCCATCTCTTACAGGCATTAGAAGTTTGAAAGACAACCTTCTGCAGAATTTATGAACTCCGTTTGCAGTTCAGAAGTATTCACTCAATTATGCGTGCCTGGCTTTGTAGGAGCTGCCAGGAGCTTAAAGACATCCGCTTCTTGGGCATGAGAGCACTGCCTTCCCCCAGGATGCTTCGCTCAGTAATAGGATTTTATTTCTCTCATGCAGTCCCCTAGTTAAAGTACCCGGGGACTTCAGCCATGAGTAATACATGTCACAACCCCCTAAACTGGTATAATTTATAATTGCTTATTCCACAGAAATGCCCAAAGGCCAAGAAATGATGTGTAAATTCTCTTGCATTACTAACTAACAGTCCAGGCTGACCTGTGGGAGAATTTAGGGGAGGGCAACGAGAGGTGGTGGAGGGCTGGAGGAGAAAGCCCCACTGCCTGTGTGCTCCCATCGGCTTGCAGGGCACTTACACAAACACACTGTTACTGCAATGTTATTTTTGTACTTTAGAGATGCAGGTAAATATTTGTGAGTAGTTCTCATTCTTAGTTCTCTTTAGGAATTGTTATGGCTGAAGAAGCCCCTTTTCAGAAGGGCTTTAAATAGAAGACTGCATCCCATCTCTGAGCTCATCCAAGAACTTATTGTAATTCCCTGCTCACAGCACCTGGAGGATCGATACCATTATTGTTAATGGCCATCGCACGCATGACTTGAGATGAAAGCAGCTGCCAAACGTTGGATCCCGTTCAGTCAAACCATCTCCCCGTTGTGCTCTTGCAGCACATTTCCAGTTAAGCCTGAGCACAGAGGAGGTAGGTCCTGCCTTGTAAATTACGGGCATAAAGCCACAAAGAAGGGACAACCTGTTTCCACGCGCTATTTTTACACTGTGTTCATTTTTCACTGCGGGAAACAGCGCAGCCAAAGGTCTATGGAAGAGTATGGTCCTTTCATGCAGTTGTATACGCTTCTTGCTTTAGATGTTTGAGAAATATTTGGGTGCCCAAGAGTACAGATGAGCATTCCTTGGGGAAAGGCCATGCATTTGCACCTTCATCTTCTAAATGTTTTCAAATGCATCCTACTAGTTCACAATCTGGCTCTTGAATGCTCTATTGCAGTTTAAAACAGGCCGTCTGTCTTTAATAGACACACACAGCCCGTGAAAAGAGGTGGTTTGTGTCTTCTAAGTACATTTGCCTTTGTCCAATATAGTTGCAATCTTGGCTCACTCGAGTGCCTAAGAGAAAAGCGTGACCATCAGCTGTGTAAAAGCGATTTGATAGTACAAATTGGCTTGCTGGGACTGCAAAAGCATTTTGATTGTTATTTTCTCAGTGGAATAGATTGATGTGACATCTGAAATGACAGTCAGGAATAGATTCCGAACTGCCACCTTCATCTCTTAATTAGTACAAGTAATTCTTCTGAACAAAATATCATTATCATCAAGTTCATTCTGTCCCAGTGAGATTAAAGAGTGCTTGAATTTTGCTTTTTTTTTTGTCCCAGGGGTGGGATAATCCCTGTAATTACACTATATTATCCACTGTTATTCATGTATCATCTCTAGTGATACTGGGATCTTCTGCAGATCACTCTGTATATTTAAATGAGCCCTGCCACTACTCTTCTGACTCCACAGCTGAGGATTGCTCTAGTGGAAAGGGTTGCTTTGATATCAAACTCCCTCACAGCTTGTTGAATATACAGAAATGCTATTAAATGCTGGTTTTTAAGCTCACTGTGTTCAAAATATTGGAAACATTGGTGTTTCAATGTGTATAACAAAATGTGTAGCTATTGGTTCCTCCTATTCATGAATCCAGTGACCTGTGTTAAGAAGTCACACAGCTACGGACACGAATGTGTCCTTTCCACAAACGGTGTCACGTGTGAGCTCCTCGTGCTGGGCTGATGGCATTAAACCCATCTTGTGCTGGCGAAATGTCAACATGTTTTAAAAAACAGTCTCCATTTCAGGTATGAAAACTGTGGCAGCTAAAGAGGTCGAATTGCTTTTGAAGGGTTTGAAGGTTCCTTTTATGTTGAAAGTGAAAGTCCTGCACTTGGGCCACACCAACCCCCTGCAGCGTGACAGGCTGGGGGAGGAGTGGCTGGAAACTGCCCAGCAGAGAAGGACCTGGGGGTGCTGGTTGACAGTCGACTGAACATGAGCCAGCAGCGTGCCCAAGCAGCCAAGAAAGCCAACGGCATCCTGGCTTGTATCAGGAACGGTGTGGCCAGCAGGAGCAGGGCAGTGATTGTCCCCCTGTACTGGGGGCAATGGTGAGGCCACACCTTGAGTGCTGTGTCCAGTTTTGGGCCCCTCACTTCAGGAAGGATGTTGAGGTGCTGGAGCGGGTTCAGAGAAGGGCAACGAAGCTGGTGAAAGGTTTGGAGAACTTCCCCTATGAGCAGGGTCTGAAGGAGCTGGGACTGTTTAGTCTGGAGAAGAGGAGGCTCAGGCGGAACCTTACTGCTCTCTACAGTTATCTGAAGGGAAGTTGTAGGGAGGTGGGGGTCGATCTCTCCTCCCATATTGAGAATGACAGGACGAGGGGGAATGGCCTCAAGTTGCGCCAGGGGAGGTTTAGGTTAGATATCAGGAAAAATTTCTTTACAGAGAGGGTTATTAAGCATTGGAACAGGCTGCCCAGGAGGTGGTGGAATCCCCATCACTGGAAGTGTTTAAGAACCGTGTGGCTGTGGTGCTGAGGGACATGGTGTAGGGACCCTGGCAGTGCAGGGGTAACGGTTGGACTCGATCTTTAAGGTCTCTTCCAACCAGATGATTCTATGACAGAAGAGAGACAAGCTGCAATTTCTGTCCTCCCAGTTCGCTTTCTGATCTGCCAGGTCGGGGGTATCCTCGGGCCCATCGTTCATCGGGCAGTTGGTTTGTACGGACATTAGTAGCCATGTGGTGCTTCTCGCCCGTCTGTCAGCCCGGGTTGTCCTGCGCACCCGTCACCAAAGGGTGTAAGCGTGCACTTTTGCTCCGTGAGCGTAAACTTGCTCTCCTTTCCATGACGTCAGTGTGGATCTTCTAAAACCAGGGAGCAGAATCACACTTCTGTACAGCATGATGGCAATCCACGAAAAGCACCTTCAGATTGGAAATTTATTCCTCAGAAATGCTTCTGCACTGTGAAATTGGATTTCACTTGTGATGTGTCCTGTATACCTGTGAAAAACCAATCTCGCTCAAGGCAGAGCTGAAGGGTACCAAGAACTGGGAAAATTGTGGGAGCCATGAGTGTTAGAGCGGTGCAAGCAAGGAGCAGGGTGGTATGGCCTTGTCTGAGGTCCCGGCGTTTTGTCTAGTCCATCAGGGAGGATCTACGTGTAGTATCAATGCACGTAGCATACATATTATTGTTTTTCAGGTAGTGGTGATTTTACAGGGCATGTCAGGGGATTAAAGCCTGTGAATCCTCTTTAGCTGCTCTGGGGATCGTGGCTTTCAGAGGACTTCTATAATTTCTCGAAACCTGTGATCAAATGCCAGACAAATGCGGTAGGATGCTGTCAAAAAAAAAAAGTAGTGGCTGTCTAGGAAGCAGGTTTTTAGGGCAGTGTCAAGAAGCTCTGATGTATCTAGTCTTGAAGGGAGATGATACAGCACACTAGTCTACTCAAAATGGACTGGAAATCTGTTCTGGAGATGGCAGAGTGATGGACTGGGACTCAGCCATCCCCTGCTCGGTGCTAATGGGGCTGGGGGAGACGCCTGCGGACTCCTGTGCGGTGGGATCAAACAGGTAGAGAAATCCTGGCAGTACCAGGGCTGCTGGGAAAGCAGCGGCGGCTCCCTGTGCCCCTGCCACGTTGCACGGGGAGGGATCGATGGTTTTTAGTGGCTGAAGGAATGTTGGAGCCGCCTGCCCATTGCTGATGTGGGTACATCAACAGCTGATGCCACGTCGATAACATGAGCATGGGTTTGGAGGGAACTTATCACATGCGGGAGAAGGATGAGAGGATAATCTCGGTAAAAGGCTGGATCTGTGATAGTGAATTGGTAAAACTTTGGGCTAGAAATTTGTCAGTAGATGTGCCAGCTCTGAACGCAGTCTGTAAGACAACGGAACCTATTAAAACAAACAGGCTATCAGCCTGTTAACGGAACACGCGTCTGAGGGTGGTGCAGAGCCCCAGCCTTATGCTGTCTGTGCTCCTTCAGCAGCTGCTTCTTTTACCTACCCGTTCTCGAGCCTCTGTGGGGTCAATCCAGTTGTCTCGCATCCCGTTGGCATTAATGAGGTCTCAGAAACGAACTTCATCCGTAGGCTGCAGGTCTGCTCCGCCAGTTCAATTTCCAAACACAGCAGCGCAGCTGGGCAGCCGCTGTGAGCGTTTCCGCTGCGCACCCGACGGGAAGCTGGGGTTAGTCACGGGTTTGAGGGCTTTGTGGTTATCCTGCAGCAGGAGTCTTGCACCCGAGATGTGAGCAAAAGCATTTACAGGGGTTTCCCTCATGTGGGTTCAGGGTAAACTGACCCATCTAAGATGGGCGGACCTGAATCCTGGGCTGCAGGAAGGGTAGTTCTGGTGTCGGGATGTGGTGTCCTGTGCTCATCACCCTCATACAGAAGGCAGGTACAGAGGCCACAGGTTACTGTAATAAAGAAAATGCTAAAACTACCTGTTATTCTGCCTGGAATTAGACTTGCTGCTTTTACAGTTTCATTAGGTAAGAATCTAAGTCACGGAGAATATATCTACGCAATCACATCTACATAGTTCAAACAGCTCTGTCAAAAATGGGATGCCCAAAAATATGACCTACCTTTCCTTCCGTTTCAGATTTTCAGGGAGTTATTAAAAATTTAGGATGCCTTTAAGGAGCTTCCCAGAAAACTGTTAAAATGTAGGACATAGTGTACCAGCAGGTTACAAAATGAATCAACTTTTATGCAATACATTGTGCTGCAAAGCAATTTCGTTCCAAGTATCTGTAGTATTTCAATTAAGAAAAACAATGATCAAGGACAAACAGCATTTTAGTAGGAAGGGATTACATTATCTCTATGGTTACTGTGCTGGAGCTGCAACTAGAATTAAAGTTTTGAGATCCAGGTCACATTTGCTTTTATAAAAAATTTGATGCTTATGGTCAATCTTTCATTCTCAAAAATCCTCCTCTTTTTTTTTTTAGGGACAGGGTATAGAAAAGAGCTCAAGCTATGACGTAGCTTTATCACCTTGAAGTTATTTGCATGTTTCACCACTTTGGCACTAAATGGGGGGAAGGTTTTGGTTATTCCACACTTGGATCTCAGCATTTAAATTCCAATCACGCGAGACCCTGCAAGCAGCGATAACGTACTGTTGTTCCTTCTTTCTTCCAGTGAAGGTAGGTCCCATACAACAAACAGGGCTAAAGAACTATGTTAATTTATCATCCTACCAAACTTCTTCCGTAGGGGTTTGGGGGTTGTTTTCATGTGCTTGGGGGGAGGATGTTTGTTCCCTTTGAAATCCGTAGCTTTCAGAGCGCGTGGCAGTGTCACCAGCCCTGTTTCACAGGCAGGTCAGGTTTGCTTTGCGTTATCCAGCTAGAACCTCTACCCAGGGAAGCCAAATATCCTCTTTGGGCTTATTTGGTCAGTTATAAGAATTTCTGGGTAAATGGGTCTTGCAAGACCTTGAGGAAGCTACTGTCTGCCAGCACCTCTCCTCCAAGCAGGTTCTGCTGTTGTAATAGAACGAGGTGAAACGAAACGGAGTGACTCTAATATACCTGTGGGTTCCTCCAGTCTGCCAGGAGATGGCTTCTCAAAGCGACCATCTCTTTCCGTCTGTTCTCTGGAGCTGTACTGCAGAAATGGCGATGAACAGAGGGGCACTGGAATACCTGTGTTTATGAACAGCCTGCGGTAACAGAAATAGATGTACTTAGGTTGAGGGTTTGGGGGTGGACGTGTCTGCAATAGCTGTGATGATCGAAAATATTTTAAGGGTCATATAAAGATATGGGAAAAAGAACAGAATATAGGTAAAACACCCCTTGAAGATTAAGAAAGGTTGAAATTTAAACCTCGTTCCTATTCCTTGTCTCTCCCTGTCTGTAGAACTTAGAACAACTGGTCCTATGTAACACCAAACCTTACCGAAGCTCTCGTTATCTTTGTGAAGGGAAGAAATGACCAGAATGGGGGCAGTTGCTCTCTTTGCTGAACAAGCAGGGACAAATGAAACAAAAGAGCAGCCCCTAGGGAGCACTTCTCCAGGGCTCTTACGGTGTCCAAGCTCAGCCTCCCCCGAGGTGCCCGTCTCCTGAAGGACGAGCCCTGCCTCCTCTCCAGCTTAGTCCACCTCTTCAGGGGCCAGGGCACTGCTGAAGAGCCCACCTCAGTCGGCAGAAGTAGCTTCTGCCTTTCACAAAGGCAGAAAAGATACAGTACAGAAATAAAAAAACCAAACCAAAACTAAAAAGAAAGAATAAAAGAAGAGGGAAGAACACAGGAGCCCATCTTGTTCCCTCAGGCCTTGTCACTGCATAGTAAAGGTGAAGATACAGGTGCAGTAAAGTCGTCTCTCTTATTCTGCTATACTAAAAGTTTGAGGGACAATATTTGTTTTCGTTTCTCTGTCCTGGCGGTACTGAAATGTGACGTCAAGTGCACTGGATCACACTGCACTTCATCTCCTGCAGCACTTCATATGGCCTCACAGGGAAGAACCAAGAATTGCTTTTGTCAAGGCGTTTCATGTTCAAGTTCATTTCAGTAGAAGATGGGTTTGGGTTTACTGAGGTGCAGGAGATTGTCCCTTTTCTTTTTCCCCCACACACAATTAAAAATTAAAAATGTTTTCTTATGATCATCATGACTGATTTGTAGCTTAATTGCACCAGGCGCCTTCAGATTACCACAGTCTGGCCAGATGCTTCGAGAGACACAGCGAGATGCCCTTGCTGCAGGATTAGATCATTTTGCTGCATTAGGACTTAGTTCTCATTTCATATTTAGTAGAACACAAACCATGTGCAGTCATCGGTTTCTGAAGGGGCAAAAGGGAATGGCCGGTGGAGCTGGACACAGCGTGCCCAGCCACTGCTCTGGACTGGTGCAGGGACGGGGAATTGCTGGAGGTTCTGGCAGTGGTGGCATGGGGACAGGGACCATCCCCTCAGGGGCTGCTGGGGCCCCCCATGGCTACTGGGAGCTCAGTGCAATGCCATGTGGTTTGTACTTGGCTGCCTCCAGGAGGGTCTGGAGGTGACCATCAGCCTGATGGAGAGCTGTTGGGGGTCGAGACGATGTGGGACTTGTTCTGCAGATTTTCTGTGGAAAAACTTACCGAGGTGTTGCAGAGAAGCTGGTTCCCTCCAAACTGTCATGCTTGCTTGTATTTTGACAACTTGCTTATTGTCCGTCCTCAGACTTGTCAGATACTCAGTTATTGTTCCTTTATTTTCTCTTGTCTGGCTAGGAAAATGATTTGGATAGGATATTTCATTTTTTATTTATTATTGTTAACCTAAAATATAGTAAATAGAAATTATAACAAAATAGAGGATTATAACACAGTCTTTGGAAGTTTCAGATAAGGTTTATAAAAGTGGAAATTTTTGCCTTGCTACACTTTCTAGACTGCACTTTCCTCCTGCACTGGGTTTGAATGGAAAACAAGAAATAATGTCATCATCTCTGCGCAATTCTATTACTAAATTGTCAGAACATAGTCATATTTCTGGCAGCAATGATTCAACTCCATTTCCACCTCCACATGGATCAGCAGTGACCTTGACATTCTTGGTCAATGCTCATGTAGAGATTGCTTGGCAGGCGCAGGTGGCGAGCTGCGGCACACAATTTCCTGGCAGTG
>NW_010404857.1:0-20576 GCF_000710305.1 Buceros rhinoceros silvestris | reverse complement strand
GCGCAGGTGCCGAGCTGCGGCACACAATTTCCTGACAGTGTATGGTTTCTGGGTGGGTAATTGGCTGCTGGGCCGTCCCTGCACAGCTATAGGATCCTTTCCTGAGCCGTTCAGCTAGTAGTTTTTAATGACCAAGAAGCCATGAACCATCTGTTTGTACAAAACTGTGGAACCACACAACTGTTGCTGGTTTTATACATTTTCGTATGCTCCTCTCAGAAATACTTCAAGCGAGAACCATTATCTTGTTTTTAAAGTGGACTATCAGACAAAGAGTAGGTTTTTTAATCAGTGGCAAAGGTGCGATCATTATCATGCAAGAGAACGCCGAAAGGCAAAATTGCATAAGCAGAGTCCAAAAGTAGAATCTCTCGCCACAACAAGCGTTTCAAGCTAAATTGTGTCCCTGGGGATGAGGCGATGCAGTGAAGTCCCGGACGTTACACATCTCCCCTCTCCTTAGCGCTTGCTGCTGTGGCAGTAGCGCCTGGGCAGCTGCCCACCTGGCCATTAGTGCCGCTCCCGTGGAGGTGTGCAGGAAGGCGTTGGGTACAGGTAGAGCTCTGTCTCCACGCACGCCCCCCAGCACCGCTGCACTGGCACAGCGGGGAATGGGATGCACCAGGAAATGTCCCGGAGCAGGTGGAGTGGCTCACTGGTGTGTAGGAGCCACGCGGGAAGCACGGTCTCGGAGCACAATTTTGTCACTGCAGATGGTGCCTCTGTGAGCAGTGGGTAAGTGGCTGCTGTCTCCAAGGAGGCAAAGCAGCAGCGAGCAGCCTTGCACCAACCCTCGCTGCTGCTCTGGGCGCTGGTCCTCAGCGTGGCTGCTGGGACACAGGATGTCAAAAGCCTGCTTCAGCTGAAAACGCGGCTTGCTCTGGAGCAAACTTGCTCTCCAGAGGGGAAAAACCTTTAACCTCATGGTTAAAGGATAATTCAGGATGCACCTTCCAAACAAAAATTTTAATATAACTCAAAAAGCTTCGGGGCCACGCAGTCCGCAGAGTCGGCTTTGTCTGTTCATAATGTTGTTGCTCCCCACATCACTGGCATGCCTGTCAGTCCTGGAGGGAAATCCGAGGCGGAGGTGAGACTTGTCCGTTTTTTACTCTTCCAGTCTGGTGTTATCAGAAAAGCGCAAGTGACAGAAATGGATAAACCTTAATGCTAAAGGAAATATGTCTGTCAGTGTATGAACATCTTCTTTGCTTCATGTCTTTTTTATTATGCAGGGTTTCAAAAATCACCTTAAAGTCATGTAATTCATACATGGGACAAGGTGAGAAAAGATGAAGATGTCTTGACCACGTCCCTTCACAGAAACAGTAATAAGGCAGTAAGAGGTGTGCCAGGTGGGCTGCCTCCTGCTCAGGCAGGGCGCCGCTCGTCGGTGTGTTTTATTTCACTGTGTTCTCGGTTCATCTTCCTCAAGCTGGCAAAAAGCTGATCACAAGGGCAGTCTGGGGCTCTAGGTGATGAGGGAGGCTTAACGCCCTGGAAGATCTTCTCTACCGTAAAGTGGTATTTCCACCTGCTGCCGTGGGCTTTTGGTTGTAAATCCAGGCTCAGTATCATGTTCAGTGGAATCTGTGGAACAACAAGTGAAACAAACCCCGCCAGCCTATTGATCAGGGCTGGAGCCCTTCTGTCCTGTGTCGGCAGTTATTTTCTCCTGTTCCTGTCCTAAATACGAGCTGCTTTATCAGACTAACAGACATGGCTGCATTTTTTTTAAAAAAAGTTACTATTTCAAAGACACTACTGAAAAATGTTCCTGTCTGCTGCTGGCTGCCAGTGACAGTCTTAAAAGGTGGAATATTGACAAGGACTAGCACATGTGTACAATAATTCAGCAGCAAATCAAACCTACAATGCTTAAACATCTGTTTCTTTGTCCCTTCCACAGCTTCGGGAGAGCTAGTGACTTGCTTCCTTCATCAGGGACCTGCGGTAAAATAGTTACGTGTTCAAGATCTGTGTTCTAGATTTCCCTGTTTTCTTTTTTGTTAGCAGGGAGCTGCAGACCAACCGCGAGCGTTGAAATTATTACCTCATGCCAAAGCCTTTGTTGTGCAATCGCTTTCCTGTTCTCATGCACCCAGTTTCTCATCTTTCACGATCACTTAGTAGGTTAAAACCTCATGAGTGCCTGCTCCGTTTCTAGGACAATTTGTAAGAGACAACAAGCTCTGTCTCCAGCTGCTGAGCTTTGCTCACACGAGCCATCGATGGATTTCCATCGAATTAGGCACTAGTGCTACAAGGGATTTTTCCCCTCCTGGTTCATTATACAAGTTGTGCATGTGCAATACTGATTTGTTTGTGAATTCCTTTAACTCTCAGGGGCAGCAGAGGATTTCTGTGTCTCGGGGGTGCTTTGGAAGTGTCCCAGGCTCCGGCTGTTACGGAGGACAGGGCTCTGTGGAGCAGCCAGCCAACATTAGCATCATCCCTCAGCACAGGAAACGTCTGCCCGTTCCGCATCGACAGGCTGAAACGGAGTGAGACAAGGCAGGTACATGCTGGTTTAAGTATGGTTTTAATTTCAGGTTCCATAAAACTCCTTGTAAATAGTTGTAGCCATATCTATGTGGCTGTGCTCAGTGATCTGAGTCTGAACCGGAGTCATTGCAATGTTCCTTTTCCTCAGAGCCAACAGCTAGGCAAACTGAAGCTTTACCTGAGCAAGAGGAGGATTTTCCACGTTTAGTTCAAACCACTTAATGGAAAGCGATCTGGGGAGGCAGAGGAAAAAAAGGAGCATCAGAAAACCCCTCAAACACAAGCATCTTATTTTAGAGCTGTGTCTTTAATAAATACTGAAAGTTACTTTGTTTCTGCCAACACCATTTTAAAATCAGCTTACGCTTAGAATATAATGAGGAGGAGGAAGAACCAGATTCAATAATTTTCTTATGCTTCTGCTAGTTGTTCCCTACTTCATTACTTGCCAAAGTGCCAGAACTGACAAATTATCCAATAAGACAAACCCGAAGGCAACGTCTCAGTCGCTGTAAAGCTGGATGAGTTTATACAGTGTCCTTGTTGTGTTTCCTAAGTTGAGTAACCGTATTCCACAAACCTGTTGCAGATTCTTTCCCTCCATCTTTAGCTTTTATTTTCTTTCTGGCACTAAAAAGAGACAAAAAGGTGATTATGAAAGGTGATTATTAGGTGGTTATTTGCTTGCCAAAAGAGAGGAAATTCTTTAAAAAGAAAAGTTGCGAGGACTTAAACCCCCGCAGGATGTGAGGAGGAGCACTGGATCCCCAGTCTGCCGCTGCCCCGTTGGGTAGCGCACCCCTGCTAGGGAGGAGGTGGGCAGCGGGGGGTTGAGGCTGGGGGTCTTGCCGTATACTGACTTTTTTTTCCAAAGGGTAATACTGAAAATTACTCAGTGAATTACTAAGTACTCTGCATCGAGCAGTAACCAGCAGTTGATTTAATATTAAGCTTAGAATTTGCTGAGGACTCTTGTAGGAAATGCAATGCATCGGAGCTGGCAGCCGTGGCTTTCCGGCATTTCTTTGTATTTTTATCCTGTGAACCGCAGATCCCGGTCGCTGTCTTATGCGGGTAGGCGTGCACGTTTGATGTGCCTTGTGTGTTGCAGAGGATGCCCAGAGACAACGGCGTTCCTGTGGAAGCCAGTGCCCATGGGGAAAAACCAGTCCTGAGCTGCAGTAAAGACGAGGCTCTGCACGGAGAGTGTTTTTGGATGAGTTGTGGATGTTTTGCTGAGTGCGTTTGGGGTGGGTTAAGCAGAGCACTCCACGGGGAGCACTGTGAGAGCCTCGCTGACGTGGGAAGGAAGCAATAGTAAGTCCTGCTTTTAGATATATGTATATGCACTTTAAAAGCTCAAGTACAGCAGCGTCGGCGCATTAGCACAGCGACCCAGCTTCAGAGAACAGCTGGGCTGAGTCTGGTTCGTGCTGGGAGCAGGGCAGCTCTGCCCTTCCCGAAAGGCTCTGCAAAGCCGTTCCTCCTCACCTCCTCCTTTGCTCCCAGGACGTGGAGAGGGTGTGAATGACTCTACAGCATTTCATTCTGCTCCACAGCAGACCCAGCCGCAGCCTGGCCCAGCACCACGCAATTTAATAGTTAGGAAATGTTTTAAGGCACAGACATCAGTGAGAAGGAGCAAGTGCAGGTTGCATGGAAAGCACCCTGGAAGCTGTATTTCCGTTCATTTGATCTGGTACTGGTCCCACAGCCTGTTCCTCTTGTGTCATGAAACACAGCCAGAAACGTTCTCCTTTGAGGCAAGTCAGACACCAAGTCCTGAACTCGCGTTTAACGCCTGACACAGGAGGCGGCGATCCGACCACACCTAATTCCCTGTAACGACAGTTTGTTCAGCCTCTTGCTTCCCAGAAGAACACACTAATTGAAGTCACTTTACCAGGGGCCACTAAAGGATCATCTAGATCTTTGATCCTCTCTGGATGCTTCTTTAAGCTCTAACTGGTGTTTACCCTGGGTGCTTTCATGAGTGTGTCTATGTAACGAGGCACCCAAATTAATTCTGAGTGGGCTTGCTTACAGCAGAGGAGCATTGTCGTAATGTTAATGAATAAGTCTGTAAGTTTGTATAGTAGAATCCCAGGTCTGAAGGGACATCAAGTACCACCTGACGACCACTGGCTTATGTGGGAGACACCTAGATGCTTTTCACAGACAAAGAATCACAGAATCCCAGGCTGGAAGGGACCTGAAGGATCATCTGGTCCAGCCTTTCTTGGGAAAAGCCCGGTCTAGACAAGCTGGCGCAGCAGCCTGTCCATCCAAATCTTAAAATTACCCAGTGATGGGGATTCCACCCTTTCTCTGGGCAATTTATTCTATATTAATATTATTATTATTAATAAATTCTTATTTATTTATTATTTGTATATTCTGGTTTGCAACAAAACTAACCGACCAAGTCGCTCCTTGTACTGAAACTGTATGGGGACAGAGCAGTGAGGGTACTGAGGGCACCTCTGCGGTGTGCCAGCACCTGTAGCCCGTGTACCTCCCTGCCAGCTCCCTTCCCCATTTGAGATAAGGGCTGCAAAATGCAGCTGTAAGTTGTTATATTTGTCATTTATATTTAGCACCTACTTGTAGGGTGGGTGGGGAACTGGCACAGGATAATTACGGTTGTGCTAAATGACCAACCCCTCTGTAGGACTGGAGTTATTGGAGCTCATTAGGGAGAGTTCTGAGAGTGGCGCTTACCTTGGCATTGTGCTAACAAAGTTTGCCAGCCACACAGAAGCTGGGGAGTATTGCCCGTGCAGAGGAGGTTCTGTGTTTAGGAAGAAAGTGATGACTGGGAGGGCTGCAGTAATGAAAATGCTATGAATAAAAATAAGAAGTACAAGATTACGTGCTTTGGGACTTAAAAATGAAAAATTTCTGCTATAACTGGAAAATTACCATTTTAGATGATGAAGAGAAGGACTTTAATATTCTCGTAGATACTTTCTTAGAAACCAGAAGTTGGTGCAGCTGTGCAAACCGTGGCATGTGGGATGCTCTTCACATTCTGGTCACAGTTGTTCAAAACAACTGTTCATCGGAACAAGTGTGGGAAAGGACTTCCCATCTTCGCCATCAGTATCCAGGTCTGTCTTTCAACTGGACCCCAAAAGGACTCAGTTAAAGCAGCCCAGCAGCTTGAAGCTGGAGAAAGATCAACTCGTTTTCTGCAGATGCTTTGGGATGAAGGACCAGAACTTAACTTACCAAACTAAGGACTGGTAACGCGTGCAGTCAGAGCAGCATGAATTTCTCCTGAGTGAACGAAGACCAAATTCCACTGAGGGATGAGGACGTGGAACCCTGTTCTGTGGGAAAAGACCATGCAACAAACCCCAGAGCTGCAATGTGGAGACACCAGCTGACAAATGGAACGGTGTGTGGTGGTCACCTGGGCTAGCGAGGGCCTCGGGGAGCCAGGCAGGAGGCTTATGCTCCTCAACCTGGGGTTTTTTTGTTTGTTTGTTTGTTTTTTTAAGCTAGGCTAGGCTTTTGAAAGGCTTGCCATGCAATTTTGGTGGCTAGCAATCGGGCAGACATCCATCTGCCTGTCCCCTTTGTTAGCAGCATCGATGGTTTGCTAATTAGGAGAGGGGTGATTTGTTCTCTCTGAAGCAGAAAGGACAGAATTTAATAGAAAATCTTAGTGTCCTCAGGCAGCGCAGCCCTGGAAGGCGGAGGCAAAGCACTGGGGTTTTGTGTGTGAGATGCATTTACATTACCAATGTGGCCAAGTGCCCAGGGAGAACTTCAGGCGGGTTCTGAGTGTATTTTGAGGTTGTGTGGTGAGAGCCATCATGTTCCCAGGGCTTTGGGAAGGAATCAAGAAGGTGCTGACCAATAATAGCTTGGCAAGTGAGAAAGAATTTTAAAAAGTTCCCTTTTAAATCGGTGCAAGACTTGAGCTGCCCCTCAAAGTGGCCCATGCCCACAACTAAATCTTCCATTTTCTTGTCAGCGTGTAATTTCACAGCAGTGATTGCTCTTCCCCAGCAGTTTCATCATGCTGTACAAGAAAGGAGAAAATTACTATCAATTAGCTGGACTCTGCACTCAAGACGAACCCATTGTCGTCCCTGGGAGCACTTCCTGGGTTGGATTCAGATTTTTTTCCCCCATTTATCATGTGGCAAAGGGCTGAAGAGAACCCCAGTCTTTGAGTGACACCCCCCAGATCCTCACGTTTGATGCATTTGGAGTTTCTTGTGGGGGATTTTGGAATATTGGATAAGCCCTTTAGCTGATAACCTGGGAAGTGGGGAAATACCTGAGCTCCACAAGAAACAAATAGATGATTATGATAATTTTTTAAAAAGATTTGGAGTCCTACGTATTGGGAGTGGATAGGAGGGCTTGGAGAGAGACCGCATAGGTCTGCGATAGGATTCACTCAATCTCCAAACTGCCTGAACAGTTGTGCCCTACCCAGGGCACTGAAATTTCTTCTCCGAGCAATCGGGTTGAACCAGGTCCTAGATGAGCTCCTGAGGCGGGTAACTCATCCCCATCGCTATCTAACAGAGTGTCTTTTGAGATCAGCAGGGCGGGGGTAATTTATGTGGCTGTGACCACTTCTGTGAGCGGCTGGCATTGGCGACACAGAGGGGGAGGGAGGTCTGGGGGAGGTAAGTCGCGCATTGATTCATTTGATAACCTGTCAGCTGCCGGGAGAGCCGGAGACAGAAACATCTGTGTTAGCCAAGCTGACGCCGCTGGCTGAGACAGATGTGTGCGGCTTTTGGAACAACACCCGTCAGTCCCTGACAGCTGCGGCATTGCTGGGACTGCGTCCCCACGTCAGTCAGTGCTGTCTGTGGGTAGGTCTGTGCAGCTCCTGCTGCCTGATTAATTCTGGTATTTTCTGCGCTTTTTTGTTTCTGCACTTTTTTACCATCCCTCACCCCTCCAGGCATTTCTCCACAATATATTTTTCATGACTCTTGCAGCCAAACAATATTTTTCTCTTCCACCTCCATCTCACTCAGCTTGACACAGGGCTTTGCTGCCCTGCCTGGGCAGGGTGAGCTGGGCTTTTCCGCCGGAGTAAAGGTGAGCTCAGCCTGGATGAAGCCTTGGGGAGCAAGCACACCCTTAAACCAGCTTTTCTTCAGCACGGAGGATCCAGCCGTTACCAGGTTGGGTTCCACCGTGCTCAGGCTCAGCTCTGCAGCCAAGGGGCACAGCACTGTACTTTGCAGTGCTGTAGATGTCAGTACAGGTGTCATCTCAATTTAATCTCTAGCTACGCATGGTAAAAGGAATAATTTTAATAACTCTGGGACTAAAAAAAAAGCCTGTTCTTACTTCTGACTTGTCTTTTGCCTGACAATAAAAAGAATGAACCGTTTCTGTGACGTTTGACAGTCCTACAAGACCACCAGCTCGCTCCTGTCAGTTAAAACACATTTGTCTTTCCATCAGTTTAAACTTCGAGGAAGAAAAATCTTTTAAGCAAAGAGGGATTTGCAGACGTCAGGTTTTAGAAAATGGTTGTTCTTGCATGCTCTAAGCCCTGTGTTTTTTCCTCTCTTTGTTTTCAAGTCTGAACATGACAGGAAGGTCGGTGTGACCGTGGCTTAAAAACTGGGACCATGAATTTGACAAATGCTGCAGCCTCACGTGATTTTACTTCCATGAATAACTTTTTTTCTTCCAACACGAGCACTTCTGGAGGAGGAGGAGGCTGACCCACGGAGCCTCTCTAAAAGACACTCTGATAACTCGTGTTTTTTCACTTCAGCAGTGCTATTTGTTTGTGTGTTTGACATTTGTCCTACATTTTTGTGCCACCTACTACCGCTCCCTCTGATTGAATCACTGCTTCCATTATTATTTCTCTGCTCCCGGAGTTTTTCCAGTGAACTGAAAATACTCTCATTCTTCTTTGCTATTAATCAGATGATCCACAGGTCTGAGCTGCTTTGATGTACCTGGGACTGCGGGTTGATGTAGTGGAAAACAAATACAAGTAAGAACCAGTTTATGCTTTTTCCTCTGTACTTGCACAATGTTTTAATGCTTTCAATGTCTTTTTGATCTGTTAAAATTGATGGTAATCACATTACAATACATACAGAGTGTGTTTCCAGGAGGGGTATTTGAGACAGCAAAATAACCAGTAATTCTTTGGAAAATCATAGAATCAGGGACTGCTTTGGGCTGGAAGGGACCTTCAGAGCTCACCCAGTCCAGCCCCCTGCAGGGAGCAGGGACATCTGCACCCAGAGCAGGTGCTCAGAGCCCCAAGGGCCAACCTGACCTGGGGTGGGGCCAGCGATGGGGCTGCTCCCGCCTCTGGGGGCAACATGCACCAGGGTCCCACCACCCTCAGTGTGAACAATTTTTTCCTTCTCGCTGGTCTGAATCTCCGTCTTTTAGTTCAAAACCATCGGACCTTGTCCTGGCTCAACAGCCCCTGCTAACAGCTCTGCTCTCTCCCCATTCAAAGCCCCTCTGTTGTAGAAAAAATAATTGGTTTGTACCTAGTGCCTGAACATTTCCAAATTATTTAAAACACTTTCGCTATTTAAATTCTTCTCAGGAGGTGAAGCTCAGTTTTTGTGAAGATCAATGAAGGCTTCTCCCTGAAGGGTTTCCTTTGGCTCTTCCTTCCCTGACTGGTTTGGTACAGAAATTTTGGAGAACTGCAGAAGGAGGTATGGTTCAAATTTTGTTAGAATATCACACAACACATCTTTACCAACCGTAAATATATTGAAAGTGATGCAGAATTTGGTCAGTAGAGGTGGTGAGTGGAGGTACCTCCACTTCAGCTCTCCCTTATCCCACAAAAGACAGAGCCATGAATGCTTTTGAAGGTGGGGTCGTGCTGCAAAGGTGGAGTTGCTCTTTTGAAGTGTAAGGAAGCCTCTTGCTGTTGTTCATCCCCAGAATCCATCGATGGGATGCAGCATCCCCTGAGCACATTGCCTGGAGCTCGTGAAGAGAATTAATGAAGTGTCTCTGATTTTTATTTCTATTTCTTTACCTTTCAGACTACAATATTTTCTCTTTCAGATACAATAGCAAAGCTTTTGGAATCCTTATATGGTTCTTGGTATTTTATAGCAGGTTTGGATCCAGCTCATCTGGTGAGCTTAGGCCATGTCTCTTCCCTGGAGAGCTCCAGGTGTTGGTGTGCAGCCTCCAGCCCTCCTGCATGGCAAGAGGAAAGGGCCGACCCAGCAGCTGTTCCAGGCTTCCATCAGAACTGAAGTGCACGGAGCGCTGGAGCTGGGATTGGGTGCATTTGCATCAAAATTCAACAAAGCTCACAAGTGTTTGCTCCTGCCCAGCTGGCCACCTGCCCTGCTCAGCAGAGACTTCCCAGGAGCTTCTCCAAAGATTTCTGAAGCACCTGACAGCAGTGGGATTGCAGGTAAGAGGGAGGAGGTGGATTAGCTTGACCTCAGAGTTCGGACTGTTGACTAATTCTGGTGTCCATGCAACTCAATCTCTGAGTTAGTTCTGTCTGAGAGATTATGAATAACTGGGTCAATCTGTAATCTCTTCCAGTTTTCCATGAGACTTCAGCCAGGACAAAAATATTTCTTTTTACTTACACCAGTATTACTACTCAGATAACTCTGAGGATAGAGAATTATAAACCTACTTATTTCTGCATTTTAACCGCATGATTTATAGACCTGTGCCAAGGAGACCCTTCTCTAATAAACGGTTTCTCCAAATGAATTTTCACCGGTTTCGTAGGTCATACTCCTCACTTCAGTTCTTCTGTCTGCAATTTGCTATGGCTGTTGAACAGCTTTAAAATTAAAGTGTGATTATTCAGAAATCACTTCATAAAACATTATATGCCATTTGCCACTGGTTTTTCTGTTATGTCTCATACCAGGCAGAAGAAACTGCTGAATTTGAACTAGTAGTGGAAAGTTCATTATGGATAATTGTCGATTAGATGGAAAAGTGAATTATAGAAAGGAGATCAGAAACATCTAATTGTCTTCACCATGGACATGATGTACAGGGAGGGAGCGTGCAGCTTGCATTGTCACTGGTGGCCCTGAGATTACTGATAGATCTCTGGCTAATGCAGGCTGACAAGCACGGGACAAGCAGCTGAATATTTCACTGCTGTTACAGAGTGTATTTCCTTTGTTCAGCTTCGGGAAGATGAATGAATTAGCAATAAATTGTGGTTGCAAAGAGAAAATGCATTGGTGGTAATGCAGGGTGGGTGCTGTGCTGGGGAGGAAGGGGGGGGTTGGCTGTATGGAGAAGCAGGGTTAGGTCACTCAGCTCACAGTCCGTCCTTCAGGATGGTCTCTGATACCATTGGTCTAGTGAGGGACATCCTACCCCTGCCCCAGGTAAAGCACAGAGGCAGGTGCCATTGTGCATGCCCCCACCGGGGCCAGCTTGTGGTGAAATGCTTTTATGCTGCGGGTGGTCCTTCCCAAGGAGAGAGAGAACAAAGGAGGTTGTAGCTGCCAGTGCCTTTTTTTCTTAGAATAAAGAAATGCTAAAATAATACCAGGAGCATCAGCTGCCTCACTTCTTTGGTTCGCTTCGAGCACAAATCCTTGCATACAGGATGGTATTTTATCACCTGAGGGAAGGGGAAGAATGAGAAAGGAGGGATCTGGGGAAGGATTTTATCATTTGGAGTAGGATGGTAACTGACTGAGGGACGATAGGAAGAATTAAAACCAGAACATGCAGTTACGGGAGGAAGAAAATAACCTTATGTTCCGTGTCTTTATGTAACCGTGCTACCAAAATCAACCACTCCACAAGTGACAGTGAGGGATATTGAGAGCTGGAAAAGAGGCCATATCCTCCTCCCACAACAGCGTGTGAAAATGGGGAAAGGAAAAGGCCAATCGGCAAAGGAGAGCAAATGTCAAGACAATAAAGATGTCTGCTGAAGTACGGGGCCTTTAGAGTTAACCTCAGACGGGGTGTTCTGCTGAGGCCAGTGTGCAAGGTTAAACCTGTGCACGTTTTTCTCCCCCCAAAGTCCGCTTTTTCCAAGCCTCATTAACCATTTTACTGAACATTACAATCATTACTCTTCTGGCGGGTTATATCACATTTTTCAACCTTTTAGGTACAGACCTTAGAATTATTGATCCAGTGAATCACACCGACTTAGGTGCTGGCTGCTGCTGAAACACGTCTGTAGAACCAGGGTGGCGGCTACATATCGAACAATTTTTTTCAGAACGTGCTTTATGTAAGGGAGTATTTTTCCACCTGGAAGCAGCAGCAGCAGGGAGACATCACCTCTGTGCAGTTTCTGTGACACTGCATGATGTCTAAGGCATCTAATGGCAGTGATGCACAAACACAAAAAAAAAAGCCAAACAGGTAAATTTTCGTCTTTGATGCCGAAAATAATGAGACCTGTACAGCACAGAGGCATCCTGTTCTCCAAACGCGCAGCTACTGATGTTATTCTCAGTTTTATTTACTAACTGGGTTCATTTGGCATGCAATGGGAGGAGCAAGAACAGGTTTGACCAACATCTTAGGGTGGTAACCTCCAGCGAAAGAGGATTTTTAAGAATCGCCCATTTGCACCACCCTAATGACTGTTCCTTGGGTGTCTGCAATGCCCACGGTGCTACCACAGGTGTGGTAGAAGCAGACAGGTATCGGCCATCCCTTTTATCCAGATGTTTGGGGAATGCCAAAGGACTAAGCTATTTGCATGAACAACTGATTTTGACTGAACTACATAAAAATCCTGCCTTGGCTGCCAGAGGGCACCTGTGCACATTGCCTTAGATGCTTTGGATGGTCACCTCGTAGTCGGGATTATGGTCCTTAAAGAACGGGCCTCGAGGGTATCCACCCCAGGAGTGACCAGTGTAATTTGAAACCCATAATAAACATGCAGCCAGATGTGATACTCTGACCGTGGTGATGGTTATTGAATCTGGTCATTAAAAAAAATGAAGTAAGGCCTTTTAGCAGAGCTGCAGTGAAATCACTGATTAAACCAACAGCAGCTGAGGTGTAAAAAGTTTTTCTGTTCCTGACACAGTGCCCTGCCTACAGAGCTGGTAGTAAACTACTCTGGGGCACTCATCGCCACTTGGATGCAGGTGTAGTTAGGGGAAAAATGCAGAACTCGGTGTGTAGGGATTTGTCCGGGGACAGGCCTGAAAACAGACGCTATCAACCAGAGTGTAAAGAGGAGGCTTGAAGGATCACAGCTGCAGAGTATGGGATTTATTTTCACTGTCCCGGTGCCTGCAGGAGGACGGGAACAACCACCTGCAGCCCAGGCCAGGCAGGGGAGCACCGATGCTGCCGGCCTCGCTCCTGTTTCAAGGTGCTGCAGGGAACGTGTGACAGAGCTAGGAACAAGATGTTCCGAGTCTCACACGAGCACCTGAACATCGGGTTTCTTTGTCTTTCTGTTGTACCTGGGCTGCTTAAAGCTGCCAGAGAAATCCTGCCCCTTCCCAGGGCATCCCAAGTGCTCCTTGACATCACCCTGAGACAGGAATGCAGGAGTATTCCCCAAATAACATAAATGAGATGAATTCTCTTTGTTAACTGTTAGATAAATTATAACAATCTTTAACAACACCAAATAAGCTAATTATATTGTAGGCACTTTTCTTTGTGTTTACAGAATGAAATGCATAATTCATGGTTTTAACAAGTCGCAGCACTAAACCCGGATTACAGAACTGCATGTGAATATTCAGTTTCCCACAAAATAGACGTTGGCAATGAACTTAAGACAACGTATTTTGGCAGATCTGAGCTGCTCTCTGTAAGGCTCAGGAGAAATGAGCTGTGAGATTTATTCAGCAGAATTTCCCAATTCACTCATCTGTTTTGTTTTTAAGAACAAAGAGATTGAAATAGTTAATAATTTGGAATGAAATTAACTTTTCTTTAGCAAAGCAAACAACAACAAAAAAGCTGTGGTAATTGTCTTGCAGCTTTCCAAAACAATTAGGCGGTAATGACTGCTGAAGAGACTTTCCTGTGTCGTTTCAAACACTGGTTGGAACAATTGAAAGCTACAAATTTTTTCTCATTTGACTTTATTATCTGAAAGGAAATGACTAATTTGGTGTTTGTTGTTATTGTTTTATAGTCCGTGAAATCTAAGTATATATGAAACATCTCCATGAATTTAAATATATATAATACATAATGCGAAATAGTTAAAAATTAAATAGTTCTTCAGCTGAGGCTGAGCCACACTAAGTTATGAGCAGGGCTGAAGTCCGTGGTTTTCAGTCCTCCAGCACAGCCTGCCTGGCAGCTTCCACACTGCAAACAGTCCTGTTGGTGCAACTGGGACCTTGACACATCCCTACGTCCTCTGGTCATAAGCTGGACCTCGAGTGAACATCTTGGTAAGGCAGGAGGGGTGAGGACCACTGGGGCCCGAGGAAGGTGTGAAGCTGGTGGGTGCTGGTAGCCGGCAGCTGTGAGAGCTGAGGGTTGGCCCTGGGGTTTTTGCAGATAATACATTTTATTCCACTTATCCACCACCCATAGCTTCGTCCCTTCTGAGAGGCACATCTCTATAAAACTCCAAAGAGCTGTAATTAATTCAGTGGTGACCTGTACTTCAGAATTATTGAATATTGCCTTTCAGGGAGACTGCTTATCCTGAAATTGTTCCTATTTTCTATCTCAGCCGGAGTATGTGAACGAGTGACACGTGGATAACGTGAAAGAACGGGTTCCTCACCTTTGAGCCACGGCTGATTGAAGTGGTTCCATTAACAGGGCAGCGATGAGAAGCATTTTTTTCCTGTGTGGGTTCTCTAGGAGGTAATGAGGTCTGGATTTATATCACAGCTGTCTTCTTCCTAGAAATGCCAATATAAATCTCGGTCTTTTGCGTGTCGGTCCAGGGCTTCTCTCGCTCCAGCCTGTCCATTCCTCAGGAGCCCTCTGACTTCCCTCCAGCTGTTGTGCCCCAGGTAACTCTCCGTACAACTACATGCAAGATGCTCCTCCTGGCGTTTCTCCCTGCTCCTCACCTCTCCCGCACAGTCTAACTGTCCCTGAGCTCTACCAGAGAGGAATTTTTCCAGACTGTTTTGATCCTCATCCTCACCGTATTTCCTTCCCTTGCAAGTGTTGCTGGAAGGGGATGTCCCTGACCCTTTTTCCCTGCAGCGCTTGGAAAACGTTCTCTCCAAGGCGTGCCCTGCCCTGCTTGCCATCACCTCCAGGCCCACCTCCCCCAGCTCCCTGGGTGTGTTACACCACCCTTACGTAGGAAAAGAAGCCCAAATCATTTTCATAAGTGTTCTGTTAACCTTCAGATCTCTTCTGAAGTCTCGCTGTGCTCTGGTGGCTGCAGCTCGCCCGCTGGCCCTGCTGAGGGAAACGACACGCTGCAGCACCCTGGCCTGTCCCTCTCCCTGCCTCCCAACCTTTGCCACTCTCTGTTTCTCCCTCTCGTAGCATCCTGTCTGTCACACAGGTTATTAGCTTGCCAGCTGCCTCCACTGCTCTATGTTTTACAATGCCAAGAAAAATGGGATCCAGAATTCCGATTTCTAGGCTGTACCATAAAGAATAAGCATTATGATCAGTGGCACCGTTCTGATTTATTCCATTAGAGAATCTGTTTATAGCACATGAGCCTCATTGTATAGTAAAGATAGAGATAAATTTTGGCCCCTTATTTTTCATAACCATTTGCTAGCTGTATATCATCAATTTTCCTCTCATTTAGATACTTGCTTCTACTTTGGGAAAAATAAAAATATCCCAGTTGTCTAGGTAATAAAGCTGGTGAAACAACTTCTGAAGTGCGTTTTACAATGGAGTTTGATCGCGGTAATTTTTCATGCGTTAAAAACAGCGTGTGCTGGCGTTCCCCGGGAAGTGTTTGGGGTTATGCTTTGTTGGGATTCTTTACGTCCACAACTTGTAGTCATGTGGAAGATCTCCTTTTTTCATGGGAACACAAACATCTCGGTATTTACCAGCTGAGTTCACTGAAAAAACTATATATTATAATTTAATGAGGCTTGGGGTTGTTCAGTTGACATTTGAGGCGAAACCTTTAAGCAGTGCGAATCTGAATTTTGACGGTACATCTCCCTGCAAGTCTGGTCTAAATACCTAGAAAAAAAAATGGGAAACACAGATACATTTCCAACAGAGTGAGATCAGCTACTGTAAGGGGTCTGGATGCTCCTCAGGAGAGATATAGCCAAGACGACGTTGGTTCCAGAGGTCAAGGGTCTGGCCACTGGGGATCGCAGCTCTTTCAGGCTTGTCTGCATGGTTTCGGGTAGCAAAACTTGGGCTTGGGCTTGGTTTTGCTGGGGTCTGAAAGCTGGTTTTCCTTTGGAGGCCAGGTCTCCCTGTCAGGATTTTCACCCTTACCCCACGGCATGTTGCTTTCCACTCCTCGTGGTCCTCCACAGCTTGCAGGGCATTGCATCCCCGGATGGAAAAGGCGGGCTGTGCTTTCGGGTTCTGAAGCAAGCCCAGCACGCTCTCACACCCAGCTCCGTGGGCTTGCATGGTGGAGATCAGTGGTGTGAACGCTCGCGCCAGCAGCTGGGTGTAGTTTTTTTGGTTCATTAAGGTTTGCGTTCGGAGTTTGACAAAGCGTATCCTGGATCAGCTCCACCTCGCTTCTCAATATAAGACTCAAACTCTCAACTGCTCAGTGAAATAACATTTTCTGCTGTGTTATTTCAGTTACAAAATATGTGTGTGTATATATATCTTGGCTTTCACAGGGTGTCAGGTTGCAGAAATTCCCTTGTCCCTTTGGGAAGTTGGGGTGGGGGGATCAGCAAAACGATCCTCTCAAGTCCCTGAAGAATATCCTGTTGCTCCGGGCAACACAGATGCTCCCCTTGTTTTCCTTTCCCAGTCAGTATGCGTGACTCTACCAACCAAATGTTCTTAAATTTTATTTATTTTATATTATTAACAAGGAAAACAAAGAAATATTCAGATAAGTTGGAAATGGTCCCATTGCCCAAGAATGAGAAATTATCCACGTGGTGGTTCTGTGTGTTCCTCAGCTGCAGCTCTCGGGAGAGCAGAGCAACTGTTCACATCAGACAAAAGGAGTCTAATGAAAGTATTTTAATCTGCTGATCAGCTATTCAGAGAGAAAGGGGTGGCCGAGCTAGGTGTCTTTGGAGACTGGAAATGAATGCAGCGATGCTAATCACAATATTCATATTTATTTACACTTTTTAACAAGCTATTTTGTGCATAATGTTGTTGGACGTTGCATTAGCTCCAGGCCTCATTCCCTGCACCTTGAGCAGATTAAAGTACTCCAGGTTCAGTCAACACTGTCGGTCTCGTTGCACTGAAACCAGGAGGCTCAGCTCTGTAAGCTCCCTGCGCAGAGTGGAAAGATCTACTGGAAAGTGATTCAACTCAGCTAAGCTGGACCCTGCTCTGCTGTTCTGAAACCCTTTCTGATGGTACTACTTTTGTTTTCTGTGGTTAAAGGGGTTTCTGAAGGGACTCCAGCTCTTACAGCTTTGGGACTGGAGAAGTTGTTGGTAAGATCTCTAACTGCACAACGCCAAGTAGCTTTCTGTCAGGGCAGACATCAAGGACAAAACCTCCTTTAGGAACCATGAAGTTGATGGGATGTCCTCTCCTCCTCCTCCTCCACGACACGAGTATTGTGAGCGGATAACAAAAGTCTTGGTGCCGCAGGAGTGACAGTAGAAGACGTCAACAATAAAAATGTTATTAGAGTTTGACAGGTTGAAGGAGATCTGCCTCAGGTCTCGCAGGTAATGAGATCTTACCAGCATCCCATCACGCGCTGTCACTCCTTGTTGCACATAAAATCATTTCACAGCAGAGCCTCGCACCCTCCTAGGCCTTGCCGTTGTGTGGACGCTGCCTGGGGTCAGCTGTCTTCTGCTGAGACAAACCCACCTGAGCAACCAGCTACGGGCAGCGGGGAGCAGGAGGGCTCTGCGCCTGCTGCACAGCTCCTCGCTGTGCCACACAGCTCCTCGGGTGGGATTTTCACGTGACAAATATGTGATGAAATTATTTCTGGAAGTATGTTCTTTTCAGTGCTGGAAATCAGGTGACCCCTCGTTTGCAGTAACCACGAGAAGAAAGATGAGAAGTGGATGTGGTGGACTCAGACCTTTACAGAGGGGGTGTGATCCAGCTTTGAAGCAGTCTTCAGCTGTAAAAAAACAGCAGGAAATGGATTTTTGAGGTAGGAGAAATTAGTTCATCCATATGCTCATATCAAAAGTAAGGAAAGAGGGTTTAGGGAATAAGTTCATGTTTCTTTAGTTGCATTTAGCTCCACATTGTGTTTTGAAAGATGAAACATCTGTGTTTATTTTCCTACCAAAATGATTTATATTGGTTTTAATTTTACAAAACAAAAACAAAAGCCCAAGCTCTCCCAGATCCCCCCATGGCTGTGAATACTCGGTGGTGGAAAGAGTCTCTGGATGAATCTGTAGCTCGCCCCAACACACCTGGGGTGTCAGAACTGGCTGAAGCTGTTGAAAATTGCAACATGGCATAAAAATTTCCTCTGTAAAAACCAGCCCAGCTAACACCCCCCCGACACCCTCCTATGGCCACAGAACACCTCTACACCTGCTAGAGGGAAGTTCACGTAATCGTCCGTCAGGCTTTGTCGGTGACGCCAGAGGAACGGGCAATAATTAGTCTTTTGTTGCTGTGATTTCCTACCCACATCGAGGTATAGCACACTGTATGGAACCCGGAATTAAGGGGAGCTGACGTTTGTTACACAGTCCTTGTTTCCGCCTCATTTCTCGACCCTGTTATGAATTTCCCCAGGCCAAAGCCTGTTGAACCGCTGCTCCAAATGGCCAGGCAATACTGCTTTACCCGGAGGAACGTGCTGTACTTGTACAAGGGAAGACAATTTTCCTTTGCTGAAATGGATCCTTAAAAACAGATATTCTGAAACAAGCAAAATGCAAGGATGCAAAATGCAAGAAAATGTCCGTATTGGGAATGTAGATTTTGTTCGCGCTTTGTCTATATAATACCCGCAGTCCTGGTGCTGCTGCTGCCGCCGTTTGTGGTAAATTTTCTGTCACCTCTTTCCTGACTCTCTTTACTATTATCTTCTGTGCCACCTATTCTTCTCTCCCCTGCTCATCATCTTCCTTCCTCATGGTAAAATGTTATAAAAGAGAAAATTACTGAGTTTGAGGATGAGAGGAAAATTATATGCTCCCTGCCTGTCTGATCGGGCTTTGCCTGTGATCATATTTCCTGCTGGTGAGGCAGGTAGTGGTGGGACCCGGGCGATGGCTGTGATGGAGTGGGTTGTACCTGACGAGCAGTAAATGCTCTGCCAGTCATTCTGATGTCATCTTCAGGTTTTGGGTCAATTAATAACGTTTGAGTATTCTGGATATGAGAGGGGAAATGCAGGTTTAGTAGGCGTCTGTGTGCTATGCACGTGCTGTGGAATGGGGAGAGCCTGAGTCTGTCTGGGGCTTTAACACGGAAGAATCGTTCATTGTCTTGTTTCAGCAGAACGTCTGAAGCTGCTGGTTACCCTGCTAAGGCCCGTCTGCGCTCCCTCCCGGTGATACCATCTCCTCTCACGGCTGAGTTCCACTGGTGCACCCAGCAATGCCCCACACCCCGCAGCGGAACAGGATTTCCAAAATTCCACAAGCTTCACCAAAAGGACAGACCACAGCAGCGTTCCCACATCCCTTCTCACCGACTAGGGAATCAACACGTCCATTAAAACCTGTCACTGTGGCTTTTTGTGGTGACTCTGCTGATCAACCCCCTGAGACTGAGAGCGTAAGACCCTCCGAGTTCATTTCCACGGCTCCATAAGCCAATGTGGGTCTGTCTTGTCTTCGAGCACGTGCACCCATGTTTTATGTCTATGGTGTGAATGGAGGCGTCCAAGTCTTTTCCTTTTAGAGAGCAGTAAGTGATGCACGAGCGTTTCCTTCTGAATCGAGACGTTAGCGAGGTGACGGAGGAGGCAGCGTGGTGGAACCGCAGACCTCATACTGGGAGCTGGGTGCCCTCAGGGAGATGCTGCACAGCCCTGGCTGAGGGAGACGCCCACACTGCTCCCCCAGAAAAGGGCTCGCACGGCATTTCAAATGCATCTGATGATGGCAGAGCTGGGGTGAGCTTCGGTCTGGGGCTTTTTCCCCTGTGGTAAAATAAATGAGGGTTATTTTTTCTGACCTGCTGTGTGTTAGTGTAGTGTGAAAACCCTGTTTATTGAAAAATAGGTTCCATGGTGAGTTCTGGGGCTTGAATTTACTGAAATAGCAAGAAACGGGCTGTGTCTTTCCTACAGCATTGGAGACCATAAGGGTTAAGAGCGAATTATGTACTTCTAATGGGATGTTCACTTGAAATAGTGTCACTTCATTGATAAGCCTTAGAATATACTTCAAATCGATTTTATACTTGGTAGCAGCCTTGGCTGCATCTTATTACAACTGAAAACAAACCTTCTCTCCCTGGGTGGAAATACCCGCTGTAGCGTGGCGTAATGATACTGCTGTTTATGGCGGCGTTGCTGCCGACAGCCTGTTTCCAAGGCAAAAGAGCTGTTGACCTTGGTACGGCTCAGCCAGAAATCCCCCATCAGCTCGGCGAGCGGCGGAAGACATCTCTGTCTTCAGTGGAACGATCCTGCTTTTTATGGCGGCGTTGCTGCCGACAGCCTGTTTCCAAGGCAAAAGAGCTGTTGACCTTGGTACGGCTCAGCCAGAAATCCCCCATCAGCTCGGCGAGCGGCGGAAGACATCTCTGTCTTCAGTGGAACGGACCCCAGAGGCACCTGGGAATCTTCCTTCAGTGGCTCATGCATTAAAACAACTCCTGTCTGGGAAAGGAGTAATCGCATCGTATATTAACGTAGGGGTGCTTCTTTTTAAAATAGTAATTTAAAAATAATTAAAACCAACACTATTAATAATTTAATAAGTAATAAAGGATTTTAAATTATTTAAATTTGTTAAAATCATTAAAAATAACTTAAAAAGAATTAAAAATCATTAAAACCCATAATTTAAAAATTAGTAATTATAAAATAACCATAGATTAATAATTTA
>NW_010404856.1:3131-4282 GCF_000710305.1 Buceros rhinoceros silvestris | reverse complement strand
GAGCGTGGGCGCAGGGGTGGGTGGCGAGGAGGGGGAGGAGAGCCGCCTGCAGCCGCCGCTCGCCATAGAAGGCAGGAAGCGAGCAGGTTTGTTTCTTCAGGAGGAGAAGAGTTATGTCTGCAGGGCTAAAAATACCCTGAGTTGTTGAGAAGCAGGGTGTAGGAGAGCGGTGATTTGGGAGAGCACATCCCAGGGTGCCGGGTGCCCTGCGCCCAGAGGGATGGTGATAATGCCACACGCGTGGTACTGTGGCCTCCTCACAGCCTCCTCCTTCCCAAAGTAGTAATAATAATAATAATGATAATCCAGTGGCACATGGGGCCTCCTGTCCTCCTTCCATCAACGTACAGATGGACAATCCCCCTCTCCTGTGACAACGGGTTGCAATGAGGGTCCCTGAACCCCCTGAGCCAGGGGCATGCCCAGGGGTCCGTCCCTCCTAGACGGGCTCACTCCACGTTGCCAGAGGGGCTCAGCGTGGGGGAGGAGAGCCCTTCCCTCTCCAAGGGAGGACAGCGCTGCGGACCCGGTGCCAGCAGAGTGGTGGGCATGGAGGGGACTCGCTGCTGCCCACCAGCCTTGTGGCTCCTCCTCGGTTTTTCTCCCTGGCTGTAACGGCGGCTCTGGCAAGAGCCACCTGCGCCGGAGCTGCTGCTCTGGCAGATGTGCATCAGTTAAACATTCACAACGCTCAGCGAGGGGACGCGAGGGCCCCTCCTGTCCCCTGCTTTGGATGCAGTCGGGGGACTGGCTGCCCAGGTAGCCCCGGGTGCTGTGTTTACCTGGAAAGCATCACTGCAGCTGCCGCCTGGGGACTGCTCCTGGTGCTACCCAGGAGCCTCTCAACGCCCTCTTCCACCCTCGCTCGTAGCTTCCTGTTTGCCAGGAGAGTTTGGGGTGAGAACAGCGCGAGGGGGGTTTGTTTTCGAGCAGCGCAGCCCTCTCTCGAGCGGGGCACAGGCAGGTGCCTTCGCTCGGGCTGCGGTTTCGGCAGCTGCTGGCGCCCGGCGACCCGCAGTCAGGTGCGCTGCTCTCGAGCGACCGCACAGGGCTGCTCCGCTGAGGAGGAGGAGGAGCGGGGGGAGCCAAGATCAAGGTGTTCATCTGCAGAGGAAGGAGCTCCCAACCGAAGTGCTGCCCGCGTGGCAGCT
>NW_010404856.1:2609-2915 GCF_000710305.1 Buceros rhinoceros silvestris | reverse complement strand
TGTGCCCGTGCCGCCGCCGAACCACAGCATCAGGCTGGACGCCCGGGGGGTGGGATGGGTCTCCTCGGAGCCCCCGAGTCCTGCCCCACGTGCTCTGCACAGGGGGCATTAGAACTGCTCTCCCTGTTCCACCTGCTGCAGTAATGGGCGCTTTTCTCTTCCCCTGAGCCCCAGAGGCAGCCAGTGGGATGCAGAAAGTCCAGGACGAGCCCCAGGTGGTGGCAGGAACATGGGCAGGGCAGGGCAGGAGGAGGGAGAGGGTGGAGAGCGGGAGGGGCCCCCGGGGGGGGCTCCACGGGCTCCTGG
>NW_010404856.1:2155-2499 GCF_000710305.1 Buceros rhinoceros silvestris | reverse complement strand
GAGAGGGTGGAGAGCGGGAGGGCCCTCCGGAGAGGTCTCCACGGGCTCCTGGAGCACCCGATGCTCCGGAGAGGCTCAGGTTTGGGTTCCCCAAACCCAAGTCGAACCCTTCACCGCTCACATCTTCCCACCAACCGCCACAGCCTCAGGGCTTGTTCTCTGTCAGCCGCTCCTCAGGCCCGTGGAGAGGCGGGACGGTGGCACAGACCTTGAGCAGCTCGCTGCGCAAACACATCCGAAACCCAGAACTTCTTTTCTGATCCCCGATTTGCACCAGCCAGTGGGGATTTAAGCCCTTGTTGTTCTGCCGCTTCCCTCCCAATCCTGTGTGCCGGCAGGAGAGG
>NW_010404856.1:1614-1965 GCF_000710305.1 Buceros rhinoceros silvestris | reverse complement strand
CAGGAGAAGGGGTTTGGTGTACGGTAGCCAGAGGTTCTAAAGAGCTGGGACAGGAATTTGCACGAAACCTTTGACACACAAGACATTTCCCTTTCTGGCCAAGACAAACAAAGGAAGGAAGTGTCTGGGACTCGTAAAGCGGCCGAGTGGAGACAGGTAAGGGCAGATAAGGGCTGAAGGAAGAGTGGGCTGGGGAGGGGAAGTATCCAGTTTAAAGAGCTGTTTGAGTGCTCGGTGTGCCACAAATCAGGTTTGGGGAGGCTGCCTGGGGAAGGACTGGGCGCAGTGGGAGGAACCGGCCAAACATCCCTGAAGTGCTGAGTCGGGGCTTTCTGCTTGCCCGCCGCCTGC
>NW_010404856.1:1180-1450 GCF_000710305.1 Buceros rhinoceros silvestris | reverse complement strand
TTCCACACACTTTGCAGAGCTCTCGCTATCCCGTGACTAAAGCTCACGGGATTTCCACCCTCGGGCCCTGCGAGGGCTCCTGTCGGATGGTGCTGGGTGATGTCTGCCTCTGCCGCTCCAGCAGGATCCTCGCTTTACCAGCTTTCGTGCTCACTGTAAAAGAGTATTTGCCCCTTCCCAGCACCTGATCAGACCCTTGAATTCAAAGAACAGCCTGGAGCTGGTCCTGCCCTGCAGGAGGGAGAAAACCACGGTACGATGGACCAACAC
>NW_010404856.1:0-1040 GCF_000710305.1 Buceros rhinoceros silvestris | reverse complement strand
ATAGAGGGATTGGCTCTTTGATGATTCATTTGCGGACGAGGATGTTTTGGCACATCCAGGGGCCAGAGGGAGCAGCACCCCCATGTCACCAATCCTGCTCCTTGGCCTTATCCTGGCAGGGTGCTCTGCACATGGTGTCATTAAATAAAACATCTCTCCAGGGACGGGTCCCCCTGGCCAGGGCTCAGACAGGCACCGTCTGAGGCTCCTCTGCGCGGCCAAACCAAGACCATGAAAACAAAGCTGCTGCTTTCGGGGTTATTTATAAAGCCAGCTGGACCAATACACTTCTCCTGCCCCGAACGGTCAAGGTTATGACTCCATAGTTCTCCTTCCCTACAGGGACCTCGGCTGTGACTCATTCCCGGCAGCCGCGCGGGGGCTTCCAGTCCGGGAGCCTTTCCAGTGAGGAACGGCCTGGCAGAGGCGGCCAAAGGCGCCTGGCGAGGACCCAGCCTGGTGCACCCTCGTTTGCTCCTCTCAGGCAAAGACCTGCACAGAGGAGCCATCTCGACTGTAAGGGAATTCTCTTAAACCCCAGAGCACCGGCTGAGCACCATCTTCAGGCAGCGGCTGGAAGCTGTGGGCAGACCAGCGCCTGCACACCCTTGGCTGGGCCGGGGGATGCAGATGTGGGTGCCCCTCCGTGAGGACCGCGTGTGGCAAGACCCACACGTCATCGGGGAGAGGCTGCCAGAGACTCAGCCAGACCCAAGAGCTCCCACCCCACCAACAACTGCAGCAGGACCTTGCGCCCTGGGGTCTGTGAGCGGCAGGTCACCACCCTGACCTCCCTCTGCTCGGCCGGGTACCCCGGACAAAGTCTCTGCTACTGGATGTTCTGCAGGTCACCAGCTCCTCTGACCCCGAGATGAGGCTTTTTCACAGCCAGGGTCTGGTCCGTCCCTCGGGACAGGCGGGAGCCCCTTGGTCACCCTCCTCTCCTCTGGTCTGTGCGTTTCCACCATCCGTCCCCATGCGGTAACTCGGCTCTGTCACCCAACCGGGGGAAAGCTGCTCCGTCGCTTTCCCAGAAACCC
>NW_010404855.1:0-2823 GCF_000710305.1 Buceros rhinoceros silvestris | reverse complement strand
ACCAGGAAGTTTTAGCTCAAACCAGGACAACGTTACAAGCCATACACCCCAAACCGTCAGCCGCCCTGAAGCTCCTATCTGTGTGTACCACATTAGAACCAATCTGACTTCTGCAGAAAAATAAAGAATTCAGAGCAATCTCTGTTGATGGTCAATGTCAACACTTGTCAACCACTCACTAACTCAAACATTAGCGTAGAAACATCTCAACCCAAGAAATCAAGCCACTCTCTCTCAGAAGACTAATCATCAGCTACTGATGGGGATCAATCCTGTTGAAATGCCGACGTTATAAAAAAAGAACACATGATTAATAGATCAAAGAGTACATAAGAATACAATTCCAAAGTCAGGTAATTCTGGGGAAGGACAGGGGGAAGGGAGATTTCTACATTTCAGGCCTGGTCCCAATCCCGTCTCTGCATTTTCTTTCAAGTAGTTTGTAATGAAAATCTGTGAAATTTCTTGAAGAACCAGCCTGAGCACTGCCATGCCTTAGGTGCTCTGCTGGTATGCGCCTGAGTACACTGCTCAGGCATACTGACATTTATTTAAGGGTTCTACTAAAATAAATCCAAAACTACATAAGCATTAGCCATATTTATTAATCTGTCTTAACAACATATGTTAATATGAATTTAGCTAAACCTTTTGATTTTGCTCTTCTTCAGGTACTTGACTGCTACTTTGGAAATTTCACTTTACAAGTTCTACTTTAGTTACTTAAGTTTTCCCCAACAGCAGAGTTGGCCAATACCTAATAAAAAAAATCCCTCAATAGCAACTCGAACAACCAAAAGCAGGAGCCAAGGCAATTGAGACTTTTGTTTGTAAATATTAGAGAAGAATAGTGATCACATCCAGAACTACTTTTTTTAGTACAGTCGAGATTCTGAAATGTTTATGTTCCCCAGTTTGCAGTAAAAGCTTCCTTGTTGCTTCTGAGTCTCCAAATATTTTGGTGAAATGCACCCACTTTTCAGTAAGTTATCCAAGGTTTCAGTAACAGTTATCCAAGGTTTCAGTTAACACTCTGTTCCAGACCATAAATCAAAACCCTTTACCTCACAATTAATGTTTTGAACAGTAAACCAAAACATACAATAATAACAAGCTAACAAACACTTTTAAACAAGAAACTCTCTGTGTTTCTGAAACTCTTCTGAAATATCAGGAAGTTCGAGAATTACCAAATGCAAACCAGCAAAGAGTTTCTCATCAGAGCATTGCTAGAGAGCCTGTCCCCCGAGGGCCTGTGACTGGTTTCATTATGCCAGACACCAACAGTACAGTGGAACACAAGTTCCCAGCTGCAAGGCGCGTCCCCATGGGCACCTTCACATCCTACGTTTAGCAGTGCTGAGCAGCGATGCGCTAGATACTCAAGCTGGGTGGAGACACACAGCATTAGTACGATCGTTTTGCTCCTCCATTCCCTACCTTTATCTGCAAAGGCTTTTCTTCCCTGAGTCACTGACCTGATTCTCTGTTACAAGGGAGGGAAAGAAACAGCAGAATCAGTACAGAACAGCCCTATTTCAGAAAGGCCTGACAGTCCACACCTTCTTCTCCCTATCCCTTCATCCACCGTGAGGCCTTGCCGCTTTCTAGACCCCTGCAGCTGAGCTCCTGCTGCCTCTCCCCGCAGTTACGGCACTGGACTCTCAGGGCTGTGGCGAGGAAGTTAAACAAAGCTGAAGCTCTGCTGACACCCGTTGTCCGCTCCGAGAAATGCGTGTTGACCAGGCCTGCAGTACTGAACCGTGAAACACGGAGGAAAAACAAAACAGGACAACATCGTACGGGCTCTGTCTCCTCCCAGCTATCAGGCTCGTAATGTTGAGACTGTCCCGGGACCAGCCAAGTAGGGGCCGAGGAAGAGGAGTTGGAAACCACCTCACTGCCTAAGCTAAGCTTTCTTAGCACCAATTCAGTGGAATGTCGCCCAACTCGGAGACACGTGGTGGAAGTCAGCCTCATCCTGAGAGGAGCGTGGGATCATCTGGTAAAGAAAAACGGATTTCAGTGAGATCCCAGCTACTAAATGAGGTTCCTAGACAATACGATTCACATACCGAGTGTGTGTGTAACACAGCAGACATGGATCCTGTAAGAAACAGGGTGGAGAACAGCAGGGCAAGCACACAGTGAAAGCAAGATGCGAACATCAAGTTAAAAAACAAGCCTTCACCTCAAATGTTATTTAATTATATAAATGCAAAAGTCCACCAGAGCCTCCAACACCGACTTCCCTTTAAAAAACAAACGCCTTACAAATACAGCAGGTGGCAAACAACTAACTCACAAAAAACGCTCCACCCTTTTTCTCCCAAAGCTAGGAAGGAGCTAGGACAAGAACATAACACTGCTGGTGTCAGCGGTGGCAGTTCCCAACAGGGACCCCAAGGAGCTCCCCCTCGGGGACCTCTCCCAGGGCACGCCGACGGGCCGCGGCCATGCGCCGCTCTGAGGAGCCAGGGCCGTGAGCGAGCACTGGGGAGGTCCCCACGGCCACGCGGGGACTGACGGACAAGCCCCTGTGGAAAATAAACCGCCCACAGCTAAACGGGACACAAACAAACAGGCGCGCCTTGTCGTCAGGTGGTGTTCTCGTCTCTCAACCAACCAGACCGACGCAGGAACACTGTGCAGACTCTTTTACGGCATCAGTCACCTGCGTCACACGGCAGCCCAAGGGCACAACGCTCTCGTTTCTCCCAGCCTTGAGAGGTGCCCGAGCGGACGCGGCTCTCCGGGAGGCACCGGGGCTCGCAGCTGCCCAAGCCCAGGGGACGGCGGCTCGCGCAAGCAAACCTAACCATC
>NW_010404854.1:1794-2694 GCF_000710305.1 Buceros rhinoceros silvestris | reverse complement strand
GGGGTCACCCCGCGGTCCATCGGCAGGCGACAGCATCCAGAACTGTCTCAGGAGGATCAGTCCTGTCTCCTCGCTGGAAACCACCTTGAGAGCGATGAGCCCGTTCACTTCCGTTCCCGAGGTGAACTCGAAGGGCTGGTGGCAGAAGGGATCTGGGTGCTATAAGGGAATTAAGCGAGTGCAGAATTTGCGTGTTTACTCCAGCAGAGATCATTACGGTTCTGCCAAAGCCATCCTTAATCAGAGGGAAGTGACTGAAATGAAGCAGCTCATGGACAGACGAGGCCCTGGGGACATCGGGCTTAAACCCGCTGCGGCCCAGAACTCCCACCGCAGTCCAGACTGCAGGGAGAGCAGCGCGCTCGTGTCCTGGAGGCACGCTGCCGTAGCACCTGCCTGGGAAAACCTCGATACGGTGCTGGAACAGTTGCGAAACTCACCTGTGAGGAAAACAACCCCCGTTTTATGGATGAGGAACGGGTATGGAAGCTAAAGGCTCGGTGCTTTCCTTCCTAAAGGCTTCCTGTAGAATTTGGTGTTAAAGAGAGGCTTGTTTGTAGCTAGCAGCAGCATGGGCTGAAAGAAACGGGGGCAAGAGCGAGCCTGGCCTGAGATCAAATGGCAGGATAAATTCACAGACCCCTTTTCCTATCAACAACGCCCCCAGCGCTCTGTGGTGGTTAAAGCCCGTGTCCGCTGTCAGCCTGCTGTGCGTTCAGGTGAGAAATCTGCCCACAGAACGTTCCTCTGGCCAGCGGCAGATCCGCCGTCAGCTCATCCCGCTCGGGGCTCGGAGCACGTGGCTGCACCTCGGGACTGGCTCCAGCGATTCCCGGCACAGCTCGGTGCGGGACACGACGAGTGTCTCGTGGGACGGGGGGGCGGGCTCCACGCTGCGGC
>NW_010404854.1:0-1715 GCF_000710305.1 Buceros rhinoceros silvestris | reverse complement strand
GTCTCGTGGCACGGTGGGGCGAGCTACACGCTGAGCTGCGGGGAGCGAGAGCACCTAGACAAGGTCTTCTCCCAGGTGGAGTTTTCCCTCATGTCTGAAATGGCTGTTCAGCCCGTTTTGGGCCCCACGGGGTGTTGGAGAGGAGGAGAAGCTGGATGTAGATTTGATTATTTCCTTGCAGTAATCTCATTTACCAAGAATATCCCTGCACTTCTTTTTCTCTGAACACAGATGGAATTGAAGAGCAAGACGCTGGTGCCTTCGGGGGTGGTTATGAAACTCTGAGCATTTCATCTGAGTGCTGCACCAGGGTGGGAAGGTGCTCGCTGGCGTGATCGTGGTCCTGGAGGACCCACCACGGGGAGTCATTGCTGTTTCACCTGAGGCTGGCGGCACTGTGGCCACTGAATTCCGGACCAGCCTTTGCCAACAGACCCTCTAAACGGCCAGAGTGTGAGTGGCTGTGCCTGAGCGTCAGCTAGGACTGGCCAGTGGTGCCTGCTGAGCTGAGAACTCAGGCAGGCAAAGCTGAGCTCCGAGATGGCTTTGGAAATCCAGGTGTTGTTATTCTGGCCACTTTGTGTTAAGAAATGAGGACAGGGAGCCCCTTCTGGTTTTGTCCTCTGCAGATGAAAAAAGTGCTGCTGGAGGACGCTCAGCGGGTTCGCAGGCAGCCTGGTGCCCCGGTACATCCGTACTGCCTGCAGGAAGAGCTGCTCCGCCAGGACTGCACTCGAGCTGCTGGCACTGGGAGCTCAGACTTGGCTTGTTCCGTGTTGTCTCACAAGCACCAATCCCCTCGTGCACTGTAGGATCTATTTGATGATTCCCAAAGCAGTGGTATTTTTTTAAGAGAAGATGTGTCTACCCTGGGAAAATTCTCCAGCTGGTTTATAGTGGGTGCTTTTTAGCCAGTTTAAAAATGGGCAGAAAAGAGCCGTTCCCCTGCTTTTAGATGCCTTGCCTGTTTCTGTTGACCTGAAAAAACCTATCTTACGGCATTGCATCTTCATAAATCCAGATTTTTCCACTCACGACTGCTCTCTGTACTTGCGCAGTTATTGATACTATAGTAAGAAAAGGGCTTTGACTCCCCATAGGGCTACAAGACACTTTAAGACCTTTATTCCAAACTGAGAGGGACCATTCCCAGCCCAGTCTGCTTTTAAAACCCACTGGTCCTGCAGCTCCACATCTGTTTGCCTTCACCCCTGTTGAGCTTCCCCCTTCACAGCCTCTGCCAGAGGCTTGTTCTTGGACGGGCCATTTGCCCTTGTTCTGCACCTGCATGTTTCTCGGTGAAACACCGACACCGGGAGCCTGTCTGACAGAAGATGCCTCCCACAGTTTCTCCTCTAAATCCAATTACCAGGGGTAGTAATCCTGTAACACAAGGCAGTAATTCCGCCCAGGGATCTCCGCCGTGTCCATAACGTCCCCGAGCAGAGCCAGCGCATCTTGCGGCTGTTCCAGACGAGCAGCCAAGGTGCAGAGGCATCTTTTGGGAGCGTGACTAGTTTCTTCAGCCTCTCCCTCCACTTCCCAGCGCTTCAGGCTGGACTGTGGGCTCCCTATAGGGTGGCGAGGGGACCCCAGTGCTCCCCCACGCCTCAGGTGAGTTACACGTCACCTGTTGATCCTTCCCACGGGTGTCTGCAGAACCAGATGCTCTGCGAGCTGCCCACCTTGCTCCTCCGCAGCTTGCGGGCCGCGGG
>NW_010404853.1:0-964 GCF_000710305.1 Buceros rhinoceros silvestris | reverse complement strand
CCTCCTCACTATTTATTCTTTTATCTTTACCTACACTAACTTTGGGTGGGTGGTTACAGCTGTACTGAAAGGTCTTTGGGAAGAGCCTGGTCCATTGCCTGCTTTCTCACAGGTCCATCCAGCAGTGAGAGTCTTACCCCGACCACCAGCTCCACCAGCAGCAGCAGCAGCGCCACGACCACTGAGGAAATGCGCCCCATAAAAACAGAACCTGGGCTCTCATCTCATTATGGGCATCCAAGCCCAGTTTCTCAGGTGCGGAGGGGAGATGCTGGCAGTGGGACAAAGATGGGAACTAGGACAGTGGACATGGTGAGAAGAACATCTGTGGGAAAAGGCTGCCTCTTTTCAACCCAGGGGTCTAGGAGTTCACAGTAAGAGACCTATCCTCTGGGATGGGGCAAAACCCCACGTCCTTGTCACCATGTCTACAGCACAATATAGCTTTACATTGGTCTGATTGGACAACAAGAAATAGCAGCTTTGCTGAAAACATGAAATTCTCTCCAGCTGGGCAGCTACATAGGTCCCATAGCAAGAAAATACTCGTTCCCCTTTTATGATTTTATTTGATTTGTCTTGAGCAAGAAAAATCCTGGCAATCCAGCCCTACTTTCTCCATGCTGGCTGGCTGTGTGTCGAGTGATATGAGAAATGCAGTGTGAGAATAAACTCACACAGCCCAAACCCCCCTGAGTCGAGTCCCTGCAAAGGTAAATCAAGCCAGCACGATGTCAGAGAGCTGCAGGGTGAAGTGGTGTGCTCTATACCGTATCCACCACTAGATGTCTTGGGACCAGCACTGCATCCACACAAGGTGAGTGTCCTGCTGAGCAACACCCAGGTCTGGAAGCTGATCAGGGTGCAGATTTAATAACTGTGCCTTGGTTAATCACCGCCATCGCACAGCATGACTGAGAGACAGTGGTACATAGAAATTTTTAGGTTGGAAAAGACCTTTAAG
>NW_010404852.1:7265-7471 GCF_000710305.1 Buceros rhinoceros silvestris | reverse complement strand
GGAGGGGAGGGACTGGGAGCAGCAAGAGCATGCTCTGCCAGGGCTGTGGGCTGGATGAGGGCTCCCTGCTGCTGCCCACCCTGCTTGACCTGCTCCAGCATGTCTGCTCCATGGGGTTCATGCTCGCCCTGACCTCAGCCCAGTGGCCCTTTCCCACCTGGACCTGGGGGGTGTGTCTTCCATCATGACCCACTGTCAGCTCCCCT
>NW_010404852.1:4390-6848 GCF_000710305.1 Buceros rhinoceros silvestris | reverse complement strand
GCCCCAGCTCCGCTGCCCTTCTCTGGACACGCTCCAGCCCCTCAATGTCCTTCTGGCAGCGAGGGGCCAAAACTGAACCCAGGATTCGAGGAAATGGTCCCTGTCCTGGTCCTGCTGGCCACACCAGTGCTGGTACAAGCCAGGATGCCATTGGCCTTCCCAAACTGCTGCTTCATGCCCCCCCTTGCTGTGCTTTGCTCGCAGGACACCCATGTATGGTCTGGCTGCCAGGAGGGTGGGGAGGAAAAGTCATCTGGGAAAACAGAAAAGGCCTTTCTCTAACCTGTGGGATGCCAGAACCACCTGGATCAAAGGGGCCAGGACTGGTGGACCGCAGTGAGTACAGCAGGCAGCACGGGGTGTTCAGCCTCAACTCCAGCCGAGTGCTTGGGAGGGATCGTAGAGCTCTGGAGCAATCCTACACCCTGCTGCTCTCAACCAGCAAAGGATCAATGTGCAAAGAGCCTCATGCAGCAGCCAGCATCGCCAGCCGCCCTCTGCCGGGCGCCTCTCCTTCTGCCCACACCGGGAATGCGCGTTTGCTACATCATCTATTGGACAGTTCAAACAGTCAGAGAAGGGTTTTGTCCTTCAGAGCAGGAACTTCGATCTGCGGACTAAGATCTGTTTTCTGGAGCTATTCTGTCTGGACTCTTGGGCAGGTTCAACATGTGTCCTTCTCCCTGGTCCAGGCCCCAGGGCTGAGGCTGCTCGAGCCCCTGGGAGCCTCGCGGGCACCCGGGAGAGCAGCAGCAAGGCACTCACCACTCTGACCTAGAAAAGAGCTCCTTCAGGCAGCGTGTCTCCGACTGTTTGGAGACGTTCTCTTTCAGGTCGGGACAGTGCAAGTTGGATGCCTTGCGGGGCCAGCCCTGAACCTGGAGTTGCAGGTGCACCAAAGGGACACGCACAGCAACACGAAACAGGGATACTTGCTGAAAACACACCAGCAGCAGCAGGGATTTGGAGCAGGGGTTGATTTCCACCATCTCCCTCAGCAGTGAGCCCGAGCAGCAGAGGGAAGCTGGAGGGAGTGGAGGCAGTGGCTGCATCCAGACCATCGTCCTTCCTGACTGCCTCGTCCCCTTCCCGACTCGCCTCCAGCATCTTGTAGCACCGATTTCCACAGTTCATTTATCAGTTTAATAACGGCATCATCGAGAAGGGCGAAGGAAGGCTAGCATCGAGCCAGCTCAACTTTATATACATATCACCCAGAGTAAAAATGTCATGTAAGATTTACTCAACACGCCTTTTATCAAAGTGCTCAAGCACTGAAGTAAAAGGGCTTTTAGTTCCAGCAGATTGAAGGGGGTGGCATGTGGGGAAGAAGGAGAGAACGGATGGGTTTTAGCTCTGCCAGAAGCTCTTGTTGCTTTTGCATCAACATCTTTATTTTCCAAGAGAGGATTTAAGACCTTGTTGTGTATAAACAGCCGAGACTGGAGGAACCGAAACGGTGAGGAACTGCGGAAGGTTATTCTGAAAAATGCTCTTAGTCTGCATGAAATAAGATTCTTCCTGGAAACATGACACTGAACATTTAAGGGAGGGCAGGAATAGCTGTAAAATGGCTAGAGAAAAGGGGTTACAAATTAAATATAATAAAAAGAATCCTTTTGAATGAGATCTTAATTTAACCTCAACATCATGACCGTATATTTCAGGAAATTAATCCCTCGGCCTCCAATAAATCCAAAGCATAACGCAACCACTTATGGTTCCGCAATGAGCCATTAGTATGGGCTACAGATCCTGCAAAACCACCAGACCCATTATTTAGGAATGTGCTGAATTCCCCGGGTCTAATGCAGCTCATCGGCAACCAGAGCTGCCCATGGCACGGGCCACATCAAATACCTGCACCCTGGTCCCAGGGATCCGCCAGCTCCCTTCTCTGCCCCATCCCACCCCTCCCAGGACTTGATTCCTGAGCAAACATCGTGCTCCTCGTCTGCAGGAATAAGCTGGGCGAGGTGCTGGGGAGAGGGTCAGCCTCTGTCAGAGCTGGACCCCAGAGGAAAGCCCCGTGGGGTGGTGGATGCCGGCCCACCAGCACCGAGCTGGTTCCCAGCCTCTGCTAAAGCAGCATTCACGCTGCGCTGCGTTTGTGTGGCTTTCAGAACAAAACAACTGAGGACAGAAGTGCAAGAGCAAACTTCCTGCAGAGCCTTCCCGAGGACTCTCCGCTCCACCACGCACCTTGCCAGCTTGGCACCAGCTTCTTCTGCGTATGCCCCAAAAACAGGAGAGGAACTTCTAATGAGTCAAGAGTGTAACCTTGCTCTGAGAGCGAGCATATGCCAGCGCAGCTCCCTTGGCAAAGGCTCTTTGAGGCGGCTGCTGGCGCTTCAGCTCAACCTCTTCCCATCCAGGCTGCAGACACTTTGGGGCTTTGGTCGGGAACACGTGGAGCAGGTGAAGAGCACTGAAGCTTTGCAAGCTGCAGAGGAGCTGC
>NW_010404852.1:2976-4271 GCF_000710305.1 Buceros rhinoceros silvestris | reverse complement strand
AGGCTGCAGAGGAGCTGCGGGCAGAGCCGGCTGCGGCCCCGCTTCCTGTCAGGAGCAGCCGGCTGGGTGAGCAGCCCGGCTCCTCCTCGAGAAACGTCCCTGCCAACTGTCAGGGACACTGTGGCCATTTGGGTGGTAAAGGTGAGATAATCAGAGGGGACACGAGAGCTGCAAGCACAAGCTTGAACCTTGAGAGCTTGCACCCCTTCCCCAGCTTTCCTCTCCAGACAGGAGAAAGTGGCTGAAGCGGGAACATGTCTGACCCAACAGGCAGCCCTGTGACGAGCCAGCCCAGAGCTGTTCGAGCTGGAAAGTGCCTTTTTGTTGGGGGAAAAAAAAAAAGTTTCCTGTCTGAAAGCTTTTTTGTGAACAGTGTAAGTGTGGGGCAGAAACCCAGCAACCAGCCCAAGAGCATCCTAGGAAGCATCACAGTAAAAAAGGCCAAAGGGCCGTGATGAGGAATCCCAGACAGATGGGCAGGATCCTCCTCCAACACCTCTGCACCTCGGCAAACCCCTTTCACACGGTGCAGCCTGTTTCTGGGCGAGCTGACCCGCAGCAGGGGTGATAGCAGACGGGTGACCGACCACCTCTGAGCAGAAAGTTTCTCCATTTACTGCCCAGCCTCCTATTCGTGGCCACGCGAGGGGTTTCCCACCTGCAAAAGCTGCCTGTCGTTGGAGAAGCCGCGAGGTGGGAACGTGGGGTGCTCTGCTTTCCCATCAGCCGTCGAAGTTCTCGTTTACTGCACAGCCCCACTCCCAAATCGCTCGCGTGGGTCTCGCTGAAGCGGATGCTGTGGTTTCCCGTCTGACATAAATTGCGCAACAACCTCAGAGTAGCATTAGCTGAAGCAAAGCAGCTCTAATAGTGCTGGTCCTGCACGTCCCGCTGGGAGACTTTCAATTGATGGAGTTACAAGAGATGAAATATTCAGTAGGATTAAGAATTTGGAGGAGGTGGAAATCAAAGTGGAAAAGAAAACAAGTGAAAACAGCTTAACCTACCTTCCAGCACTAATTGTCATTGGGATTCGGGCTAAAACAAACACGACAAAACAAGCTGCCAATTTGAAAAGGGGAAGGAAGAGGGCGAAGACGATTCCCATCGCACCGAAAGCAACCTTTTTATCTCCGCATCGCCACAGACCGCAGCAGGCAGGGACCGCCCCATCCCTCCTGCCCTCACCGTGGTCCATGTGGGCAACCTGAGCTGGCTGCATGGGCAGGATCTGTCCTCCCACATGGGCAGCGACGCTTTAATTGAGGTGCCGCTGTCCGAAAGCTGGGGAGCGG
>NW_010404852.1:2495-2801 GCF_000710305.1 Buceros rhinoceros silvestris | reverse complement strand
TTGTTGCTGGTGAGGGTGGGGAGAGGCTGGCGCAGGCTGCCCCGAGAGGTGGGAGCAGCCCCATCCCTGGCCCCAGGGCAGGTCAGGTTGGCCCTTGGGGCTCTGAGCCCCCTGCTCTGGGTGCAGATGTCCCTGCTCCCTGCAGGGGGTTGCGCTGGGTGAGCTCAGAAGGTCCCTTCAACCTAAACCAGTCTGAGATTCTGTGATTTGATGATGCTATATAAATGCCCCCCCAGCAGGCAGGACCCTCAGGCAGACCCCAGACCCTCTCATCACGTGCAGCCCTTGCACAGGAGGAGCAGAGTG
>NW_010404852.1:1449-2369 GCF_000710305.1 Buceros rhinoceros silvestris | reverse complement strand
CTGCCCGTGCGCTGAGTCGCAGCAGAGGCAGATTATCTTACAGCTGAAGCCAAGTTACCCAACACTGCAATTTAAGTTGACAATTACATGGTAACCGGGTTGCACACAAAGAGAGGCTCTGGAAGACTTCCCAGAATACAGAAGTCTGACAGTATCCACCCAATTTGTTGCAACAACAAAGAATACTGGAATATGTCCTTCCCCTTGGCAGAGGAGGACTTTATTTTCTGAGGCTAGGTGGAGAAATTTAGCCTGCTATTTAAGGAGCATGTTGTGCCTTGAGAGTGACAAGCCAAGAGTTTCTCTCGAAAGCCAAACTCAAACACAAATTGCATCCTGCCACCCAAGAAACCAAACTGCACCAGGGAAAGCAATTAGCGGGGCCACATCTGTAATTAGGGCGGTCTGAGTTTTGGGAAGATGGCACTGAGGGGCTCTCAGAGCTCCCCTCTGCGGTCCCCTCCCCGCACGAGCTCCAGAAGAACAGCACCTCCGTGAGCATCTGCCTTTTTGAAAGGCTCTCGCCAGGAGTTTTTCCCAGCTCCAGGACAGCAGCTGAGGGACAGAGCTGGGCTGTGGGCAGCGGGCGCTGGCTGGGGAGCAGCACTCGAGCACCCACTTTGCTCTGATACAAAACAAACAAGGAGGAGTAAAGACTTCACACCCCCAGCATGGACATGCCTAAGAGGCTTCTCCGTGCCCCCCACGCCGGGTGCTGGCTGGGTGGAGCAAAGCAGAGGTGCTGATGGCTCTGGGGTGCAGCTCCGGGCACTGCTACATCCCCGAGCTCCTCAGCCTCTCTCCAAGGGCTGTGTCAAAAGGTTAGTGGTACCAGCAGTTCTTGGGATGGTTTTTTTTCTTGTGGCCTTCCTTCTGGTGGAAATTAGTCAGCTTTCCAGAGCAGACACCTCAAGCCCTCG
>NW_010404852.1:999-1298 GCF_000710305.1 Buceros rhinoceros silvestris | reverse complement strand
CGGCCAGCCGGCCCCGGCGCGCGCTGAAAGGGCAGGAGCACAGCCGGTGGCGAGGAGCTGTGCAACCCCAAGCCCTGCTTTGCTGCCAGCAGAAGGCTCAGGCAAAGCGGGGTGGGGGGTTGCAAGGCGAGGTGCACAGAGCAAGGCACGAGAGAGGAGACAGCGTGGAGAGGTGTGAGGTGATGACTCCACACGGCACTGCAGGCACACACGGAGAAGCCCCAACCCAAACTCGGCAGGTCTCAGCTCACTGGGAGCTTGGTCACATCAGCCCTGGCCCCGCACCGGTAACACGCCCG
>NW_010404852.1:0-808 GCF_000710305.1 Buceros rhinoceros silvestris | reverse complement strand
ATTCCAACTCTCAGGAGAAATGGGCTTGTCCGACCTGCAGATCCACCGGGGAAGTTTGGAGGAGCTCAGGGACAGGTCAGCCACTGCAGGGGTCTGACACAGCCCTCCCACCTTCACCTCCATCTCATGGTACTGGAGATGCTGATCCTCAGTCCGGGGACGAGTGGTGGCCATGGGGCAGGCAGAACCCCGCATGCAGCACACACAGCAGCACCGGCCACCTGCACCATGCGGAGCGTTTCTAGCAATGAGCTCCAAGCCAGAGCTGCTGACACGAGCCCGGCACCACCACGCTTCTCACTTTTCCCTGTGGAAAAAAAGCCTCGGCTCATAAAAACGAGATTTGGAGTGCGGGCGGTGCAGATGAGTCCAGGGGGTGGCACGGCACTCACAGAAGAGCCAGGCATCGTGGCCAGCCCAGACACAACCAGGCAGACACTCAAAAAGTAGTGTTTCACAAGAATTCACGGCAGATGGGAAGTGCAGCATCTGTCAACTGGCGGCTCAGCAAAGTGCGGCTCTGCTGCTGCTCTCCTCTCTTCCCCTTCTTCCCCGCCCCGCTGCCGCCTGTGGAACCTTCTGACCCAGCAGAGGGAAAGCCCAAATCCCAACCACCCCACCACAGGCACCTTGCAAATGCTGGGGCTGGGAACTTCAGAGCAGAGAAAGGAAAAAGGGGAAGAATATGAGGGAAATGGAGAAACCCCATGGGTTTGCCCCGCTCGCTGCTGCAGAAAGGACACCAGGCTGAGGGTGTGAACTGCCCGCAATGAGCACATCCCCAGAGATGAGGTGGCGGTCACGGCAG